>NW_010509893.1:9988-19362 GCF_000687285.1 Phaethon lepturus
CAAGAAGCGGGATAAAGTTTATTACAGTCTAGGAGGACACAAAAGGTTGCTGAATTGAGGACAGTACCAGTGAACAGGACTCAGTAAATAAGTACCCAGAGGGCAGATTCATGCACAAATTTCTTTACTATTACATTCCCTCTCTCATCCACAGTTCTGTGTTTCTCAGTTTTAAAGCTTTTTGTTCTACTTTTTGCTTGATTGTTTAGAGCTAAAAATAATCTGAGTGGTTCTGATGTCCTCGCTTTCAGAAAAACTTGTCAGCAGAACAACGCCAACTCTACCTGCCTGGGATCTTCAGAGTGTACCTAATCGTATCTTTGCTTCAACAACAGAGTTTCACTGCACCTGTTTACATATTGAGCCTTTAAAAAAAACTGGCACCTTTGCACATAAAACTATTAAGTGATATATCATTAAACTATAGCTGACAGACTACTGCATAGTGTTAATTATCATACATAATTGTAGCATATGTTTGCACTTGAGAAATATAGAAATAATGATGTGTCCGCTTTGTTCTCTAGCAATGAGTGTACAGCAAGAGGCTTTGTGTTATTATTGTAGCGACCGGTTGTCTGCTGGACTTTGCCTCCAATAAAAATAGCTCATTTAAAAAGTGTCATGTCTGGCCTTCCATTAATGATGTTTTCATATTTGTTGAAAACATATTGTTACAAATGACAACTTGATATTTTATGCTTGGTTTTTGTTATGACTTTAGGAATAAAATTATTTCACGTATATTTTATTTATTTTTATTTTGAAAATCAAAATGTTATCATAAAATCAAACACATTTGCAAACAGAATTCGCTTGATCAGTTTCACTATTTTTCTCTCTTCAGAAATTCTTGGGTTTTCTGGCTGTTTTTTCTTATGATGTCTTCATTTGTCACTGGATGTTCACAGGCAAATTACTGCAATACCTGGAATTCTTAAGTGGTCTCCCATATAGCTACAATTCATTCTCAAGCCTCAAACTTTAAGACAAGTTGGGGTTGAGGTATTCCTGTATATGAAAAGTGCTATTTTCTGCTATATTCGCCATGCAACAGATCTAATCCCAAGACTGAAACTGACATTATTTGTGAACAGTTCGAAGAATTTAATATTCTAAAATAATGTTGACCATATCATTTGTTAATCGATAATTAATTATTTATTAATAATTATCGATTGACCATATGAATAATAAAATACATTTCTATTAAGTAGCACTGTTGGAATCAGTTTTTGATGCAGTTGCCCAGATCACAGAGTCCACAATTTTTCTATGTCTGCCTAGCAATGCTTGCATCCAATTCTTTGTTAAATTGAATGCTGGAGCTTTAAAACTCTTGTTAATACATCTGTAAGAACACTAAATAATTGAAAATACCATCAAAAATAAGCCTTTTAAAAAGTACTGTAGCTGCTGATTTTTATTGTTAATATTATAATGTCTCATTTTATGATTCCTTGTTGTTTTTAAGAAATATTTATGCTTCATATTTAAGCAGTTGCCCTCCATCCAGTTATCTGTTATCAGAACTCATCAAAATGTTAGCTACTGAGGCAAAAACATTTGACTACTGTAGCTGTTTTTCCATAAAGAAAAATGTGGGCTATACCACCACTATAAATGTTCCTAAGTTCTCCAGGCTGACAAAAGTAAAATTTCCTCCCCCTCTTACCTCCAAAACCTTCCTATGAACTTCAGTGAGAACAAGGTAACAAAAAGCCTGTAGTGAAAGATTCTGCCTTTTCCTACCCAACATCAGAAAGGTTAGAGTTTCTTCCACTGGTTGCTTTGTCTTGTTCATGCTCCTGAAAAAGACAGTTCAACATTCATTAAACTTGACACGTCACTTCAGGACAAATCTGGAAGTGTGGTTTTTGCGTTCTCTCTTCTATTCATAAATGCCTTGAAAATAAGTGGAGCTCCATCAAGAGTCAGGACTAGAGGTTGTGAGAGTGACAGCATGTTTTACACACACACACACGCCAACGTGACAACAAAGCCCATTTTTAGAAAGCTGTATAGAAGCCTCTCTGCATCAGTGTCAAATTAGAGATCCTGTTCCGAAATACTGATTACAACCGCATATTTAGCTTGTGTCAGCTGAAGGAATCTGTCTGACTTATCTATCCATCTATTGCTGCCTGCTGCTCAAATGCATGTCATCTTGTCAATGGGCTCGTCATTACATTCAGCTGGAAGGTTTGCAGACTCTTTCAGCTCCGAGAAAGAGCTATTATGGTATTTATGGATGACTTCAAGACTGACATATCCCTTTTTTAGGAGTTTCAAACTTCTTGGCAATCCATTTTGCAGAACAAAACTAAATGCATTCTGTGGTCAGTTCATGAGCCCTGTACACCATTTTTTCAAAGAATAATTCTTTAATGATTCTTCATATCCCTATGGATATAAAGAAACTTACACTTTTACTTTAATGCATCTCTGCTTTTGTAGTTTTATCTGTTTTCAAAGGTACAGTTTTTGTAGTTTTATCTGTTTCCAAAGGTACAGTTCTGTGTGAGAATGTGTCTGCAAAAGTTCATGTATCACAGACAAATTTTATGACAAGCTGAGGTACAAGACAGAACCATTTAGAAATATGCTTTATTTTATTTTAAACACTTGTATAGAATAAAGTTAATGTTTTATAAAAACAAAGTATTTCCCGGAAAGTTTACTGTTTACAAGGTACTTACCAAGGCTGACAAGGTTACAAGTTTTTTTGTCTCCAGGTTTTTCAGGCAGTGCACTTGCACTATCTGAAAATTATGGTAGACAGATTTGTTTAGTTTTTGGTTGCTTTTTTTTAATGTGTGTACAAATATGAGTAACTAAAAAGAATTTCATGTTTAGATGCCTGTATACACTCATCTTAAAGACCTTGCAGGAAAAAGCTGCTAGCCTAATCAATTTATTGCATTTTTCTTTGTCATAAGGCACTGCATTATTTAGTCTGAAATTTGTGACAGGTTAGAAATACTGTATGGATGATAAAAGAAGGCTCATTGATTTGCATATACTCTTAAGCATATTTATTAAACAATCTGTTACTAAAATTAGAAAAAGAATAGTTATACTAAAATTAATTCCCACCTCATTAAACAATGATTAATTAAAATACGATAAACTGGTCTTGAATTTGCTTTTGTCTCAGGATTGCTTTTTAGTTTGTTGGGGTTTTTTTTTGTTTTGTATTGTGCTAGTTAAGCCAAGGCTAGGAGTATAACTAGAGAGCTAAGGAATAAGTGGAAGTGAACAAGTCTATAAGCCCTGGAAATAATCCTGTAGTTGCTTAGTGGGAGGAAATGGAGCCCAATACTGTATTTGAAATAGTAACTCCCTATGATTTTAAACATTTCAGAAGGCTTTTCTGACCCCTATATCTTGTTTTCTGTGTTGTTATTCTTTAGCTGCAGCTTTATTAACAAATCAAATTGTGTTGGTTTTTTTCCTGGCATGAAAAATACTTTTGTTAAGGCTACTAGTGACAGTGAACTAGTCATCTCATACAGAAGTGGAGAAGGTGCTAGAAGACCTTCATGATTATGGTAAGAAATAAGATCTGGGTAGGGTATTGAGAGTGGGAATCAATTTTCTAATTTGGAAGAGACTGTCTGAGCAAGGAATATTAATTTTTTGTACACAACTGAATATTCTTTTTCCAAATACCCTTCTTTCCAAAATGGAGGGAGAAAAAAGAAAGAAAGAAACAAAAAAACAGTCTGCATTCAAGTTCAGATCAAAGCATCTTTATACCTGCCACATATCTGACTTTTTTATCTGTATCTCATTGAGTCATAAAATGTCATTGTATTTTGGTCATCATCAGTAATACCTGAAGGGTAAAATATTGACCATCTGTAGTTTTCATACCAGTGCTTTCAAGCAGAGATAAAATTTGAAAACAATGAAGATTAACACCATCATTTTTAATATAAATACATAATATAGTCAGATAAATAAATAAACTTGCAAAATATAAAGGTTTTATGATTTTGTCTTTGCTTTTAGGATTACAGTTTTTTGAATTATCTGAGTACTGTAAAGCATCATAAAGTTAGAAAGATTGATTTTGAATGTCAAATAGGAGAAAAAAACTGAAAATAAGGGTGGTGAATGTGAGAGATATTAATCTTATTCTTGCAAACTTTTGTTTTTTTCCTAGTTATATTTCTGTAGTTTTATAAAATACACTCACAATCCATGAAGAAAACAACAAGGACTAAACTACCTAGTTTCTATTTAATTTTTTTTCAGCTTCTCCCTTATCATCTAAACTCTATTGCTAGACATTGTGGAGATGTACACAGGCAAATTTTAAGCAAACTCGAATGTCTCACATGCCACTGGAAATTATTTGGCTCCACTAACATTCGTCAGTCAATTAACAAACATAGTGTTTTGTAGATGAAACTCTTGCCTTACTAAGTTGTCCATATTGGTTCAGAAATAGAAAGAAAAAATGTTGTGGCAGGCTTAAGCAACAGAAATATGTAGCTATAGTCCTAAGGAAGGTAGTATTTTTATGGAAGGGGAACTAATTAAGAAGAATATTTTTGTGGAAGTGTTTGCTTTTGATCGTGTTAAATGTTTTGATCACCTAGTCATCCTGTCACTTCAAAAAATGAATAAGAGCACTTGCTCAGTTGTCTTTAGATGACACTCTGCAAAAGAAGTGGCTTGATAGCTACACTTAAAACCACAACTTATTGCAGTAATGGATAATTTTGAAAATTTCTATTATTTGTGTTAACATTTGCAAAGTTATAACCTAACTTAGTGTTCTAACAACCAATTAATTTGTTAACTTGGATCACAGCACGGACACAAAATTCAGCTTTACATACAGTGTTACTAACAGTTGTAATTTTGTTTTATGGGATTGAGAATACAAAAAAGTTATTTATAAGGTATAGTTTAGATTGTTATTAAATGTTCAGGTATATTTTGTGGTGATCTAAGATGTTTGTTACCTAATTCAAGACCTTCAGTTAAGGGATGACAGCAGCTTTCCCATACTGGCCTAGCAAAGGCCTCTTTTTTAATATAAGTAATGATGACAAAAATAGTCATATTTTCATGTCTTACGTGCCAATTTTCCCAATTCTACATTGTTTTCTTATCATCTTTGTCCTTTATGTCTAAACCACGACAATGTCTTTTACATAAACCAAGTATCATTCCTCCTAGTATTTTTACCTTCTTTACTGGTAACAGGATTAACAGCATTTTTAAATTTTTTTCTTTCTAAAGGACAGAGTGGCAAGAAGAAAATGCTGGAGCAAGGTCATGATTCTGTCTCACAAACATGAAGACTCTGAAGCAGCACACAACAGTCAGTCTTTTGTGGACCAAATTCTTGTTCTGCAGAGGCACAGAACCAAATTGTAAAGTGCTGTGAGTCCTGTTTCCCTTTCCAGTGTTATGTGATTCTCCCCCCTCATCTTTCATTCATATCCTGCTCATTTTACATATCAGAGTCAGTAATTAAAATTAATTAGGCAATTAAAATTAATTAGGCAGGTCTTGCACTTAGACAATGACATCCAGGATACAGTCATATCCAGGTTTAAAAAAAAAACAAACCCAAAATGAGGGTAGGAGGGAATCCTCTAACACCTTGTAATTAAGCTCTTTCAGATATGGGGGTTCATATTTTAGCCCCCAGAGGCACCAGGAATTTAACAGAGAAAAAAAAAGAATGTCATGGTAGGCTGGTCTATACTGTTGACAGTGCAGGTGCACACAGGAGGCCAGACTCACAGGTAGTGTGAACCTAAACTTTCTCCTTTGATATGATAATTAAAATACAGAGGATATGTAAATCTATTTCAGGTTGAATATCATCCCAGGTCTACAGTACGATATAAAAAATATTTAAAGTTTTGTAAAACTAGTTATAGATCTCAATATATTAATAATATAATTTTAATATATTATTGTATATATGTAATCCTTAGTAGTGTCTACTTGTAGTCTACTACAACATAGTGTAGTAAAGAATGCCGCAGAACATGTTATGTGACTTTGAAATGTATTTATAAAATTTATAGGTAGTGTTGTCAGCAGCGGAAATTTTAAAATAGTGAAAGGCATTCCACAGTTTTTTAGAGCTTACAACAAAGGAATAAATACACCTGACTCACAAATCAAAAAGGAGCATCAGAGCTGTTGCAAATTCTCCCCAGAGAAAATATACTTTTTTATATTATATATGTTGCATATTACATATTTGTTTTAGAAAACTGCAAGAAAAAAATTATCAACAATTAATAAAATCCTTTTCTGTCCTCACTGAAGTAAGGCTGCCCTTGAAATAATTTACAGAAGCAGCTTAATTTTGCAAAGCAATGTTATAAAATACATTAAAAAAGGAAGTAAATAAGAGTACTAAATTTCAATGAAGCTGCAGAGGGTATTTAGGCAGATAAAAGTAACATTCAAACTGAAATTTAGTCAAGACACTGAGGTTATGCTAGAAGGATAGTCATGGAACATTTTCTTAGTTTTAGGATGATTCTTTTTCTCACACACTCCAGGAAAGGGAATTGACCAGTCCTATCATAATTAATTAAAATTCAATTCTTACCCAATAATTCAGGTGGCTAGATGTAATTATATATTTTTCAATATTACGTTCAATGAATAAGATGAAGGCCATTCCAAGAGAGAAATGTTGTTTAATATGCAAGGTACAAAAAAGAAGAGTTGTTCAGTAAACTGTAAATACTCTGAGGGATAAGCTCATTATTTCTGTTGCAATACAGACAAAATTCACTAATTCACATTAATGACCTGAAGACCCACTGTAAATGAGTGAAGTTTATTATGAGACACTAAGTGAAATAAATGGCAAAACTGTTACGGACTTGCCATTGTAGTTTGATCGGTATCAAGGCAAATGAACAAGAAAAATAGTAAGAATAATGACAAAATAGTAGTAAAGGACTAGTAGATAACTAGTCATTTGTGCATAACGATGCACAGCTTCATTGAAAGTATTTGGGGGTATTCATGTTTTGGATGATGCTTCCTCTTTTTTCTTTTTTTTTCTTTCTTTTTCTTTCTCCCCACAGATCTTAATTGAGAAAAATCTTTTTTTTTTCTTGGGTACAAATTATAAGATATGCAGATTAATGAAATCTGAACAAGACTTTATTAAATCTCTAAAGCCAGTAGATTGTACTGATGAGCAAAAATGAGTCAAAACTAGTAATTGTTCTCTTTTAAAGTAGTGATAAGAGAATAGAGGTGTATTCATTTCCAAAAAAAGCTGACACATTTATTTTTGAAACATTTCTTCATCTTATTGGAATTGCTGGTTTATATCTCTATTTAATAATTAAACAATAATAATAAAAAACTTGGTAACTTGTGACATCCATGTAATATCACACACTTTTATTTTAGTGTCTTCAGTTAAATGCAAAGCTCTTTAACACTCCAGTTTCAAACTATAATCCCCTTTGTATAAAACATCCCATTGCTGACTATGGGTGCTTCCATAGTTTATTTATACTTTTTTGTTGATTCTTTGTCAGATATCTATTCAATGAACAGTTTATACGTTAATATATAAACATGTAAAAATCTTATTGTTGTAGTTTAAGGGTCCAATTGAAAAAAGCAAATCTAAAAAGTTGTTCAATATAGCATCTGAGTTATACTGTTTAAGTTTGGTGACCTTGTCTTCTCTAATATAATTAAATTAAATATTTTTCATTTATACTTTCTCCTTGAGAGTGTTATATTTTAAGAGTATATATTTTAATGGTTGCACTTGATGATCTTGAAGATCCTTTCCAACCTTAGCGATTCTGTGAAGAATTACCTTGTAAACATAATTTCCTGTTCTTTTATATGTTCTGGCAGGTAGATTTAGGACACTGAAAAAATGTACATGGACCTAAAGTTCAAAGCAACAAAAAACTAAAATATACTGTTTAATCCTGTAGTAACCCGTGGTAATATAACACTTCTTAGTATTTCACATACAGAATGTGTGTACTACATACAGAATGTAGTTTACTTTTATATACTGTCTTCTATAAAAGACAGTCTTGAAACTGAAAAATAATATAGAATAATACAGTCCAGAATAATCTGTGAAGAGAGAGAAATAAGGATTAACTGAAGAAGAGGTAAATGATATATTAAACATTTTGAAGAGGTGAAACTAAGTATTACATTAAAATAATTTTATAAAGGTTTATGTCAGGGTTGTTTTTTACTTCATTTCCAGTGGTGGTATTTTTGTCTACTTTCTGAATGTTTATCATTTCTCATTTTAAAAAAAAGCTGTCTACCTTTCATTTTGTCCTATTCTTAGATTTCCCTCTTCAGAAGTTTTACTTTTTGGTTATTAAAGCACTATTACCATTTATCATATATACGTGTGCCATATACAGTGCAGCTACCTGGAAATCTTAAAAAAGTAACTAAAAAAAAAACCAATGCAAAAAAGTTAATTACTTTATATTTTTTTTTACTTTCTAGTTAGGTATTAAAGTCAAATGTCTATTTATTAAATTAAATACCAATGTCAATTATATATTTAAATAATGTAACAAAAACTCAAAGTGTTATTTATATTATAGTAATGTAACAAGATAATATTTTCTACTTCCGTAACACTTGCCTCCCCATCACCACTATCTGCTCCCAAAAGCAAGCGATCTACAAAAAATAACTGAACTTATTAGCCTTTTAGTAAGAATTATTTCCTCTTTTTTTTCAGATCACAATATTGAAAGAGCCCAACCTACCCTTCCTTTTTACCTAATATTCACTAAAATTCTTGAGCTTTGAGCCAAATCCAAATGTAATCAGCAGTTGGTGATTACTTACTTCTGTTTTATATTATAATAATCACTTTTGCAGATGGGAGAGAATTAGTTGACTAGATCAAGTGGGTTGCAGTATGTATTTATCTGTGATTTCTGAACACTGAAGAGCCTAATGAGGCTTCCAGCTATCCTGAAATAAGGAAAAGATACATTGAACTAAGCATGGTAATGGAGGAGGTGTCCTGGTTTCAGCTGGGGTAGAGTTAATTTTCTTCCTAGCAGATGAATTAGTGCTGTGTTTTGGATTTAGTATAAGAATAATGTTGGTAAAACAGTGATGTTTTAGTTGTTGCTAAGTAGTGCCTACACTAGTCAAGGACTTTTTGGTTTCTTGTGCTCTGCCAGCAAGAAGCTGGGAGGGGGCACAGTCAGGGCAGCTGACCCAGACTGGCCAAAGGGATATTCCATACCATATGTTGTCATGCTCAATATGTAAAATGGGGTAGAGTTGACTGGGGGTGCTGCAGCTTGGGAACTGGATGAGCATTGGTCAGAGGTGGTGAGCAATTGTGCTGTGCATCACTT
>NW_010509894.1:0-30906 GCF_000687285.1 Phaethon lepturus
GCTCTGAGCACCCGTCTGTATGCGGGAAGGGAAGCGCGCAGCCTCCCGCAATGAAGGGTGGCTCGTTTCCGCGTACTGTTTTTGCAGGGCACATGGGCGATTCCTCAATGTGCCTCGGGGCGGCGCTTTTCAGCGTAATTAAGAAGGGGAAATGTCTGATATGAGGCCTATTGGAAAGCCATATTAAAACACTTAGTGTGCGGTGCATCCTGGGGGTTGTATTCCTCGATGGCCTTTTTAAAGAAGTATGTTCTGAAATCTCTTGTCACAGTCTGTGGGAAGGCACAGATGTTTGCAGATGTTAGCCAGTACTTGAAATTATATTGCCGATTCCACTTGGTGGCAAAGAGCTCATTTCCCATTCCATCCGCATAGCAACTGGAAATGTACATTTAATGCTGCTCTGTTCTCAGCTCTTTCGCTAGAGATACAAAACCCAGCACAGTTTCAAGGCAATGTGTAAGGCTGTGAAGCTGGGATGAAATCCTGGAGCAGCCCAAGCACTTTCAACCTCCTCTAAAGCTAACAAGCAGAACTACATCTTGGCGAGTTACTACTAAGCTACAAAGAAAAAAATTGAAAATACATTAATAGCTGCCAATGGCAATTCCAAGCAGGATTTAGGTTCTCTCTTTTATTGTTATGTAGTTCACTTGTCATATACATGAAACAAAGGCTATTTTCCAATTTAAGGCTGAGTGAAATAAAACCATGGAAGCGAACATTTTAGTCTGCTTTGCTCTTTGCACACACGCGCTCTTTTCTAGCGGTAACAGCACTGCCAAGAGATAAGAGACAAGCTCCTCAAAAGGGGGGTGTGGTTCGTGGAGATTACTCACACATTTGTTTTAACCAGTTTCACACAGCCACCCTACAGAACAACTGGATTGACACAACAGCTGGGTGGCACACGGCAGGAGCAGAGCTCAGCAGCATCAACAAGCTTTTCTGCCAGGACATGCTTAACACAGAATTACACTCTTAGTACTTCCATTACTGGTTAGGTTCCCATGCCTTCACAGGCACGTTCCAGTGCTAACTTCCAAAAATGTCTGGCCAGTCAGCACAACCTCGCGTAGCTGTAGAAAACATGGCATCTGCACGTTTGTCCATAGGAGAGACAGGGCAAGATACAGGCAATGAAGGTGAGGAATGTTCCCAACTTGACAGGCCTATGTTGCTTCATAAGCCTGAGTGCTTCATGTAAGCAGCAGATGGTTCCCAAAGCTGTGCCTCTGAAGAGGCAATACTTTGTCCAGTATTTTTTCCTCCCTTTCTTTTAGTTACAAGATGAACTGAATTAAAAGTCTTGGGCCAGATGCCCCACTCCCATGTTAAAAGTTATGGGAGGGACTTTTTAATAAAAACACATCTATGAGAGGCTTCCGCAGTAATCTTACCCTGCTGTGGGAATGGATTGTTGTCCTTGTTCCAGAGTAAGCTGCTCCGAGGTTGATGCTGGGACACATGGCTGCTCCGTATGCCTTCCCTGATCCAGAGCCCTGGGACTCTCCTTGCAGGCCTGCAGCATGATGTTTCCATGTGAAACAAAGGTCTCAGACAAGGAAGAAGGTTTTAACATGTAAAAATCAACCAAATGTGAGTTTTGTAAGTTTCCTTTTGTATGCGAGGATTGTGTAAGATAAACTACTGTGGACAACTTCTTTTATCTTAACCAAGTAACTGGCAGCAACCGATACAAACCAGTACAATGTTAAAATACAAGCTAAGCAAGTTGTCAGACAAGAAAAGAGTTCCTCTGGAGGACAGACAAGTTAAGGGGACCAAGTACTGCAAAAACCCACCCAGAGGACCACCGACTCATTTAACAGCGCATGTGTCAGGGACATTCGAGTATGTTAAACATTTCTCGGAAATGTCATGAATATGCTAACAATTGCAATGCATATGAATGTATGTACTCTATATAATTCAGATGCTGGTAACACGAGGCACGCATTTTAGGAGGAGATACCCCCATGCGTCCGGCACTGTAATAAAGATGTCTGCTTAATAACACTTTTGATGTTATTAAGATTGAATTCCTTAAATTTGAATTTCTTTGAATCACATGTCTGACACCAGCTCTACCTATGACTGCAGTCACAGGTTTTTCCAAGAACACTTACACAGCTATGACACCTGACTAGCCCAGCACTTCATCAGCCTAGCACTTCCAGAACATATAAAGGGTATGCAGGAATACAGATAAAGTACATTGCTTCCTTCTGTGCATTATCCCATCCCAGGGAAGGAAACAATTTCTCACAGGGCTTCAAGTAAGCAAAAGGTGTGGCCTACAATTAACTGGGACTACAAATACAAATACAAATGTTTTGATAAGTACCTCGATGGGTAGGTAAATGTTTCAGTGCTAACACCTGAAACCTTGAAACTGGATGACACATTTTAAGATCAGCCTCAGAGTGACAAACAACCCGAAAGAGAATATATAGCTACTTTGGAAAGCGTTAATGCAGATTAAATGCAATCAATAGCAGAAGTCAGAGTTACTCATATATGTGCTCATATCTGTTCTTCCAGAAGAAAAGCATTTTAAGAACGTGACAGCCACTTTGCTTTTGAGCACACTCCAGCAGACCTCAGTAGAGCTCATATATACCTGAGTGAGCAGGAGTTCACTCAAGTGAGCGAATAGGCTCTGTTACAACTTACCCATTTGCAGGACCAGCACCCAATTATCTCTGTAAAGCTAAAACCAACCAACCAAAACCAGAAAAAGGCAAGGATTAAGAGTAGTTAGCTCTTTTTGACCCTATCCAAAGGGACCCTGAATTAGCAATTGTCTTTAGGTAGTAGAAGCTTTTCCTTCTGAATAAGCACACCCACAGAAGCAAGATTTCTAAGAGCAGGTGTAATTAGAAAGGTAGGATGGAATTAGTCTTTAAATCATGAGAAGCCTGATCTGTTGGAGAGCTAGATTAAATAGAAAAGCTTGAAAACTAATCTCCCCATTGTGTCACTGCAGGGTGAATCTTTCCAGTCTTCCTTACAATCTGAAAATTTCCAAATGGTTCACAGAGCATCACAGACACCACTCAGCCTGCTCTAGGGAAGTCTCCTTCCTCCTATCACTTCTAAAGCTTGGTGCTGTCCCGCCAGCAAAGTCCCAGCTCCCCCATGACACTGCTTGCAAGATCTTGGCTCAATGCATTTCCCTTCTCTACCCGACTTGGGAGTGCCAGATGTCCCCACCCCTGTGCACTGCTTAGTTCCTCTGAGAGAAGGAGGCATCTGCCTCTTCCCCCAGTAACCCAGAACACAAGAGGCAAACAGGCACCCTCCTTGCAGCCTTCTTCATGCTGTGCAGAAGTCCTGGCAACAGTGTAACAGGCAGTACTTCTGCAGCGAGCTAAATGCTTATCAGACACAAGGAGGGAAAATCCAGAACAGTGGTTACCATGAAGAACAATTGAAGAGGGACTTGGGTTTTCCTTTGAGACTATCCTTTTTGTTTACATAGACTGTAGAAAAGTCAAGTTTTTTGAGCACAGTTGTTTTTAAAAAGCAGGAGGTATTTCCTTTGCTCAGAATTCAAAGGGACACTCAACTGCACTAAACATAAACATGCTTTTAGCATTTTATTAGGCAAGCTTCTTCTACTGTCACTATGACTAGTGCTATATTGCTGTCACCTTTCCCCCCGGTACTTACTAGTGCTGCATTTCATACGCATATACATGCAGATATGTGCATCTACTAAAACAAAATGCAACAAAGCCTCTACCCAGCTTTGGATCTGCTTAAACTCACAGTGAAACCACATGGTACACAAGGAACTGCCCATAAGTATTCTCAAGAAAATACAATTAAAACAACAAAACTAGAAAAAAAATTACAGCAGGTCCTGTAAGAGTGTTCAGACAAGAACTTAAAGTAATACCTTGTTTCTTTTCAGGTTACAGTTTGTGAAATGCACTGCATTTAACTACTGAAGAACACTGGCAGGAAAAATGTTTAAGTTGTTATTCTAGTGTTTCTCTAGGCACCATAAGACAGTCATTCTCCGGCAAAACTTCTGCAGAGGTAGGCTCTGGTGATAGAGTGCATTTAAAAATGATGGCCAGATGGTGGCACAGTAAACGCCCTTCTTTTCAAGGGCTGTACGTGTCTATTAGAAATATTCCTTGTTCCATATGCGTATCACAGAGGATTAGACACATACACTTCTCACACAGAACAACCACCTCCCAAAACACATGTCAGCAGAGTATTTACTACCAAATCCAGGAGGAGTTTGCGATTCTAACATTGTCCCCATTAATGAGAAAAATGTCACTATACAAAAGCTCTTTGTTTTCCCCCCTCCTTCTTATCAAATCCTTCAAACAGCTGATAACTAGCTTTTATAGATTGGAGAGTCAGATAGAATTCTGAATCTATTATTTTACTAAAACCCCAGGGGTCAACTTATCACCTGAAAACCATTTTACATGGACAATTTGACTTTCATGTGGAGTGTGAGAACATACCCTAGATGGAAATCTAAAATAAATTATATGGAAAACTGCCTTCTTTGTGCTGAAATTTATCGGTCCCACACTACAATAATTTTGAAAATTGTATCCCTTAAGCTACAGTGCTGAGATATTATTAACTGCTTGAACTGAAAGAGCGGGTCTTATTGGCTGCTGTAAAGTCTATGGACAGACACTAATTTCAATTGCACCACATGCTTATCGGAAGCTGTTTTCCACCATTCCAAGCTGCCAACTTTATTTTCTTCCAGAACGCACTGCCCATTTTATTACTATCAGCCTCAGTATGCACTGTCACTTCAGTAAATCTGTTCCCGAAGCTACGAACGCATCTAAGCTTCTGCTAATATGGTTGCCTGAGACAATCACACCCAGGAGACAGGGAGGGAAGGAGAGGATCCACTTGCACCTCTCATCTTCCTAATACAGGTTATTTTCCTCACCAAGCAAGCCTCCAGTCTCTGAAATGCATCTCTGTGATATATCACAAGATTAAAACAGATTTGTTTCATGGCCCACACTTTCTTAACCACTTCTACTGCCATACTTTTGAAATAAAATTGTTTGATAATGCCTTGGTGCTTTGACAAATGCTCCTTTTACACCTATTAGTACAATTTTTAGAAACCACCCAACTGGCCTCAGAGACTAAAATCTTTGTAATTGAGGAGATACTGAAAATGTTAATGATCCAGCTGCTGGGTGACTATTATTTGAGTAGAAATTCCCAGCTAGGCAGAAAAATCTCCTCTAGGCATAATATGTAAGACACAAGAATGGAGCTCTGGGATAAAACAAGTTTATTTCCTGCGCCCAGTAACCTATCAAGTCAGGACTACAACAGCTAAAATATTACACCACAACCAGAAAAAAAAAGTCAGAATCCTAGTAAGAAACTCTGCTGCCTCATTTTCACTGAGGTAAATTAACAGCCTTTATAAACTGAAAGAAATTGCTAAAAAGGAAGTTCTAACCTGCACATCTGAGTTTCTAGACAGCACTACTTTCACTTTTCCTTTACTAAACAGTAGCAAGCCTCTCAAAGAGGCATTCAGACTAATGACAATTCACTATGGCAAATCAACCTCTGAACAGACAATGTATCGCTTCTGGCAATGGCATTCAGCTCAGTAAGGCCTTTGCCAAGCAGAGATTTGAAAACCAAGGTTTGGCGGGTCTCTTCCAAACCTTTTACTGCCTGGCTCTCCAACATCTTCACATTAGGATATATCTCAGCAGCAGCAGGAGCCTGTCAGTAAATGAACACTCCATTGCAAAGTCAGAGTCACAGCCTTTCAGGGAAGGAAGAGGCTAGTTGACTGGAACCCTGTATTCCCTTTCTCTCACGCTAGCTGACTTCCCAAGGGTACTCCTCAAGGATCTGTGAGAGCTCCGCCAGCTTGCCGGGGAGTGGTAGGGGTTTATTCTGCAGAGCTTGGCTTTGCTGGTGCCTAAGCTCTGTATAAGTATTGGTGCCAAAGCCATGCTGAATACAACTAGATGACTACTACATAATCTGGAGTTATACTTCTACTGAAATAAATACCATGTTTTAGAGAATTTGTGCAGTTAGCTGGAACAACTGGGATAAAATGGCATATGTAGTTTCAGCTCTGAAACATTTGTTTTTTGTTTTGGCCAGGCATTTCAGTTGGTCAGTGGTGGCCTGTCAGGCAGAGATTTTAGGAACATGAACTTTTCTATTAAAGATAACCTGAGGAAACTATCTGGGACAGTACAAGTAATATCCCTGTGTCTGCTTTAACTGTATCCTACCATTTATCAAAGTGAGTACAGCAAGTTAGCAGACTTTTTCTATCCTACCAAAACAATAGGAATTCTCTCACATCACAAATTCACAGTACTAAAGATAAGGAAAGTGCCAAGTCTGGAGTTGTTCACTTGTATTGATAAATATTCTGAGCACTTTTAAGTGCTTAAATTGTTGAGATAAATGTTTGGGAATCTATTTCTACAAATGATAGCTTAATTGGCTCAAAAGAAGTAGTTCACAATTTCATAGTGGGCACTACTCATAGAGCCTGAATCTAGCTGGAAGTGTGATCAGGTATCAACATGCAGCATCTTAAAAAAAGTTACACAAGCTAACCTTAATATGTGTGACTATCAGGTTTTCACTGTAGAAATATGTATTTTTCAATATTCTTTTCTGAGCAGAAAACATGTAATTTATATGCAAATCAGACTATATTCTGCAGCTGTTTCTCCTGTGCTGAAGCCATGGGATTTATTTGCACTTAATAAAGCCTCGTAAATAGGTTTTGCCTCTAAGTGGGTGGGGGAGCAGCAAATATATCATAGCCATTTACAGTTACAAGCATCTTTTTATTTTGAAAGTTATAGGAATCCTTTAATAGGAAGTTTCACAGTTACAAAAGAAACATTGTTTCATTTATATAAACAAAATATCCTTACAGCCTTCAAAATAAAATGTTTTGCATTCTCCCCTATGCTCAGCTATCTAAAATGTAGACAATGCCATGTAGCTTCAATCAAAAGGACAGTCTGTATCATCATTACATGCTAGCTCCATGTAGTAGATTATACCGGGTGGACATACTTTGCATAAAGAAGGTGTATGTTCTTTCAATATAATAAAAGTGCCTTGATACAATAGCAAGGTATTTCTTCCCGTGAAAGAACATACACCTTCTTTATACAAAGTATGTCCACCCGGTATAATCTACTACATTTCTGCAAAATGTGCAACATTTTGACACGCCACCAACCAGATGTGCCCCTCAAGTCCTGGCACACGGAAACAATCCACTTAATCACCCTAGAAGGAACACTCAAAGCACATCCCACAAGACTAGAATGAAAGAGTTTTAGTGTAGCATACTAAAGCGAATTGGGAAACAACTCTCCCAAACGGGTATAAACTGTCTGGGTTGGGACCTCTTGTTAAGAGCAGGACGCGCAGTGCAGGACTGCAAGTGAACCGTAGCACAGCTTTTCCAGTCACTTCACAACCACAGGGAAGAGCAACAGTGATCAGCACCTCCTAGAGAAAGATAGGAGACCAACGGGCAAGGGCTCCCATCTCGTAGGAGGATGCAGTCCTTACCCCAGCCCACTCCACCTGAAATACCTGTCGAGAGCATATAGAGATCAAGAGTTACAACACTGGGAGAAAAGCCAGGGCTTGGACAGATACAATTTTATCTCATACAAGTTTAAAGAACAAATACAGAAACATGGCTCAAGCAGGGTGGCCCTTAGCTGAACAGTGGCAGCCAATAAACCGCTGCCTTTTTTCTATCTGATTTTTTTCAGTCAAGTTGAACTTCATCACTGTAAACTATCAGCACACTGTATGTGCCTCAGTTTATTCTCATGTAAGCCTTCAATAAATTCAATTGTCAGTCCTCTGCAGGAAGTGAATTTTACCCTGACTAGTATCTCCTTTCCCATTTCCTTGTTAAGCAAAGGAGCTAGAAAAAACACAGGCATTCATGGATCTCACTTCAGGGGTATCATTTAAAGATTCAGCCAGTAAAACAATTGACATGATACTTGCTCTCCTGCTTCTACATAAAAAGCAGAAGGGGTGACAAAAAGGTAATGCAAGATACCCTTTCTCATAGAAGAGATACCACTGATTGTCTCTCACAATGATGCCTTAGAGAGGGGTTCACTTGTGCTCTACAAAATGACTGATTTTAACTTTTTTTTGGTTCATATGGTGACTTCTATTCACCCTTTATCATTATGCTGACTGCCTTTAAGAGTGCCAACTTTTATACCTCACTTAACTATTCTGTGAAGGTGTATCTAAGTAAAAACACACTCAAATAACGAAGAGTCTGAATTGTTGCAACTGCCATTATTATTTAAAAAAATACTGTAATGTTTAACCCATTAAAGTCTTCAAATACATGAATAAGTCTACATAATTAAAATGATCATAAGACATGCATATAATTAACATGATGTCACATACATTTACAGTATTCAATATGCCGTAAGCATACCTTAAACACAAACCCGTCTGGCAATGTGTTTAAACACTATACTTACTTTTCTGCTAACAATTTTTTAAGATCATGGTTTTTGAATGCATATTGCATTTTCTTCAGGCACAGACCTCAGTTTATATTTTGAAACAATATATGTGATAGGACAAGGATGCATATAAGGAAGTTGAAGTTAAATTAAAAGCAGGTATGAGCATGTATTTTATTACAGAGAATCAGACAAGTAAGATAGTAAAATTTGACTTCTTGTCACATTGAATTTTCTTTCACTACTCCATTATGGGAAACAGCATTTTTATAATGTAAATTTTATAGAATCATCCCCAGACTAAAGTCTGTGGCATTCTGCTGTAGCCCCCCAAAATTACTTATACAATCCCACTGACTCAAACTGAAGCCACTCATTTAATTACAACACTATACAGAACGAAAAACAAGGATCCTTTCAGACTTTAACAATGTTTTAATGTATTTTAGTCTGTATTTTACCTATTGGTAGTAGCTTAATGAAATTGTATGACGTTATCCTATTGAACTTAATTAAGTCTGTTTTATCTGGGCAGCACCTGAAAGGAAGTTGCATGCAGCAACATTAGTGGAGCACAGCCATCTTTTGCTGCACAGAAGTGAGACTATTCAACTTAGAAAAGTTGGATCCTTATATGGATAAAATCTCAGGCGTCTCACGTGCACAAGAAAGGCAATATGCAGTGAGCCTGGCTGCAAATTCAGAGCACACCAGCTTCCCCATGCTAACTATGTAGTCACTTTCATCATAGGTAATTTGGCGAGTTCCATCAGAGAGCAATTCAGCCCACTTACAATCTGAATCATCTTTTGTCAGTGTCTGCCTCTTTCCAGTGACTACACAGGGAGTCCAGGTAAATTAGGTTTATCGCTTAAGGTGATTCCGTTAAATGACTAAAATTACAGCTCTTCATAGCTATGTCTATCCTTACCTTTTGGGGCATGACTGGGATTTTAGTCCCCTGGTCATTCATATAAAGAATCTGTGGAGAAACACCACTGTTCCTGCCTGGGAGCCATACAATTTCCATGGAAATCAGAAGATGGTGATGGACAGGAGGTAAACTCTGCATTCTTAAATCTTATCTGGGATTTACTGTGTCTTACCTGTGTCTACCAGACACAGAACTGGGATGTGACTAGGAAGTAGATGTCTAGAACTGCTGGTCTACATGTAGCAGTAGTATAGTAATTCTGAGTTACATCAGTTTGGAATTTTAATTAAAAAAAAAAATCAGATTTGACTAGGTTTTTCTAATTCTGCAGTCAGTTTGCTCTTTCTGCCTGTATTTTTCTTGAAGTATAGTCACTGTGTATCTGCAATTAATTATTGCCATAGAGACCCACCATGGTTACCACTTTTGATCTTTCAATTATTATGATTTGAAAAATGGACCATAACAAATGCTACCATATGAAAAGTCATTCCTTCTCCTGATAGAGAACACTACAGCATATAAGTACTTCCAAATTGGTTTTCTGAAAGTGATTTAGACTTTAAAGAGTCATAGAGCTAATATAAATAAATGAAGCAAAACAACAATGACAAATAAAGCACTTATCTCTAGAAAAATGTTTTTGAACCAGAGGCTCAATATTACTGTAGAGACATTGCAGTATTGAAAGATTTATATTCTGAAATCTGTGAAATGCTGTCATCAGCAATAGCACAATTTTGTAATTTTCCAAGGATGATATAGGATGCTGAGTTCTTGTGAAAAACAGAGACAGGAAGCAATCTCATAAGCCATCTGCAAAGTACTCTGAATAGTCTTTAAAGTACTGAAATGCATTTGTTATCATGTGCATATGTTATGTGTACTGAAAGTACTGAAATGCATATGTTATCCATATATTATCATATGGATCACATCGGAAGTCAAAGCCTTTTAAAAATCAGAAGGAAAAAATCTGAATATAGTATCAGAAAATTTGAAATCAGTATCAGCCTGAATCTTGAAGAAATGCAAGAACAACTACTGAACTCCTGCACTGGGGAAAACTAAGAGGAAAAGAAAATACCTGCCTGCAAGGATAATCTTCTTTGAAGCAATAGTCTAAATATGAACCTACTCCTATAAACTAACCAAAACCAAATGGTTATATTTAGACTACACAAAACAATGAAGCAAAAATGGCAATATGTCAATTACTTCCTAGACATTATATAAGCTACCAAAATATTTCACAGAAAAATGGAAATACACCTTAAGTGTAGAAGTGGGGCCAAAAACATCTTGAAAAGATACTTCCTTAGTACAGAGAAATAAACAGAAGCTTACCTTATGCATTTTTATGAAGACCTAAGCACAATCAGCTTCCACTACAGTTGCTACCTCACAGTTCAGAACCTTCAGAAGGAGCATCATGCAGACTAGCAGGAAAAAGTGCAGGACCTGCCATCAGAAGCATCCCTGGTTTGCTGGCAAGGCCTGAGCAACCAGCACGAGTGAGGTTTTGGAAAGTTGCAAGTTGTATAATCACAAGATTATACAAATTATATAATCACAAGACTATATTGTTTCCTCCCTCTATTTTCCATGTTTGAAGCCCAGTTTTGTGTTGCTGTGTAAAAGCTTTTGTCAAAGTTTAAGGAACTGAGGAACAGCTCAATTAGTTGTTGCAAGCTAAAATCCCAGGGAAAGACACGATACAAAGGCAATTAAAGAATGCTATGTAAAAATTGGAAATTTTTTTCATGTATTTCAAGCATCAGGGAGAGAGTCAGGTTCTTAAACATCAGCATTAAGTACCATTTTAGACACCCTAGAGGACCTGGAATATGTCCATGTGGGAGACCCATGCTCTTCTGGCATGGTAGGTGGAGCTGAGGGAAGATTCTCTAAGGCAGCTAAAATGACATTTGGCAGACTGCCAAATCTTAAATGTCACCTGAGAGATTTAAGACTTGTAGAGTCTCATAGAGTCTTAAATCTCACCCTGACACAGAACTGGGAAGTGATTAAGATGTACATGGCTAGAACTGCTGGGCTAAACATAGCAGTAGTATAGTAATTCTGAGTTACCTCAGTCTGGAAGTTTAATTTAAAAAAAAAAAGGAGACAAAAAGAGATCTGACATACTACTAACTTCTAGATGTAACGAAATATTTGAGGTTCAGCAAAGTGAGTTATAAGCCTGGGCCTGCTGGAATTTGCACAGTCAAAGACATATCTAATGGTGAGTGTTGAGGCTGCTTGTGCTAGGCCATTCTTTAACACGGAGAAAGAGTTATACCAGAAAATGAAAAGTGTAAGGAAACACTGCAATCAAGTAAAATGTTATTAGCTGAGAAAAAAACAACCAGGTAGTGCAGCAAGACATGGCTGCGTTTGGTTGCACCACAAATAATGTTGCAAGAACAGACAGCTAAGGTTCCACATGTGATTTTAACATTTTAATTCCACACATTTTGAATAATTAACAGCAAAAATAAACATTTTATTGGGTTTTAGGCAGCATCAGGTATTTTTCTAACTACTGAACTCGCAAGGTCTACTGTTCGAACAGTAGACAAGGTGTTTGAAAGGTATCCAAATCCAATGCTTGGTTGCCTAAATCTGTACTAGGATGCATAAATATCCATTTTATGACCTCAGGTGTCAAAGTGCCAGAACACAACTATAGAATATTGTTTATAGACATTTTACAACTGGTTTGTTGAGAGTCTGGAAATTTATTTGCTTGAAGGAAGTTTTTTATTAACAAGTTGATAGCACTGTCAAAAGGAATATAGGCTAGCATAACTTACCATTCTATTACTTTTACTTGTAAATCCAATTATTTTACAGAATCAGTGCTATGAAAAATTCAGCATTAGAGAAACCAAAGACAAAGCCAAAAAGCATTAAGAAATTTCTGAAGAAAGAGTCTTTCATTCATTTAAAGAGTACCTGTGAGTAGGGCATGTAATAAACAGCTTACTTCCCCTTATGTGATTTTTACTTTATTTATAAGAGCACCCTCAGTTTGAGAACTATTATCCTTTGACACTTTCCAATATTTTTCTTTGCAATCCTGAAAACAGCAAGGTCAACAAAGAAATATTTAAGTACTTTTGAAAATAAGATAATATACCTAGAATTCCATAAATTAGACATAAATTTTGTTATTATCTACTCTATACAGCAATCCAGCTATTGGTAAATAAGTATACAACAGAAATCAAATTCTCTTAATTGTATTTGAAGGCTTCACTCTGTAAAAATGACTGTAACTTTTTTCCTGAGCACTTACAATGTATTTTTTTATGTTTTACAAAATGCCATCAAATATTCCAAGAAAGGGCTTGACATCATTGATTTCATCATCAAGAAGGTATCTAATGAAGATTAAGCAAATAAAAAAAAAAATTAGGTATAGTGCATCAAAACCTATGAAATCAGGAACACTACACAAAGTACAGTCAAAAGATAAAGACAACCAAAATAATTTTGAAGAATTTTCCTTTCTAAGAAAAGTGAATTGCTACTATTATTGTGAAAATTCATCTTTTTAAAATTAACACATTGCCTAAAGGTCTGTGTTCCATGAAGAACTAAGCACTAGACACTGAGGTAACAGAAATACATGCACAACTTCTTATTACCTGGGATCCACTTCTTTTTCCTGATCTTTTGTGAAAATAAAAAAATCCTCTTTCCTAGTGAATTTAGAAGAGTGTGAAATTATTTCTGAGACTGAAGAACACTGTACATGTTGCAGCTCTTGTGAAGGATTTGAATACTTTTTTTCTTGACAACTGGACTGCAATGTAAATGTTAAAAAGTGTATATGGTTAAAATAACTAATCAAAAGAGAAATTGCCAGATTGTTGTAGTACGTAGTACAGATATGTATATTGATATTATGGTGTTTAACACAGACCAAGCACATGACAAACATAATTATATACTGTATGACTTGCAGAATCACAATCAAATTGAGTAAATAGTTTTGCTATGTATTGCTTATTTGCTATAAGTCATGCTATAAACTAAATCCAAATCCTAGTTCTTTCTATCATGAATATCACACTGAACACAGGATGCATGCATGTTTGGACAACACAGAAAGGTTCAGAAACTCAGTTCAGAAACTGATTCATAACTCAGATATGGTAAATATATTTACACATGAAATACTCTAGTTATAGGAAATTCTGTTATCAAAATACTTTTACTCACCATATTTGTATTTCCACTCTGTACAGATAAATTCGCTTTTGATGTGCTCTTAACCACAGGAACAACTGAGTTCTGGATATTGGTCTCATCCTGTAATGCGCGTGAACTGAAAATATCAAGTTGAATAATTTAAGTATTTTTACAGAAGTGCAAAATTATTTACTTTTCAGTTCAGGATTTTCTATTTATTTCCCTCCACACTTAAATAAAAAAAAAATTTCAAATTATTCAACAATTCATACCTTTTAAAAGTTGAAATTTTGCTCACTTTTACGAGTGAACAACCTCCTATACATTTAATTATACAGATACATATGAAATACAGACAATATTTTTAACTGAATGAAATTGTAATAAATTATGTAATGCTTACTCTTTTGAAGTGTCCTTTGTGGCTTTGCTTCTTGTATATTGGCAAAGTGGTTCACACTCATCTGGAATTTGAAGGCAGATATTTCCATGTTCCATATAAGAATGAAAGTTTGAAAAACGGAGTCACAAAACAGCCAAACCCCCTTGTAAATATTTTACATAATCTGATAAGTAACAGTTTGAAAATTACTGAAAAGTCTTAACACTTGAAATATTTCTTCTGTGGGTTTTGGGCTAATGTAAAGATAAGCAGAGATGAGCAGTCAGATAAATTAACAAATATGCAGTTGCAGACCATCCAGAATTTTTTTTAATTATGACTTTCTCAACTCTCCCTTTGATATTAGATTTGTCTCACCATAGGTGACATTCAAGGTAGAGTAATAAACCTGGTAGTCAAGTCAATTAACCAAAAAATTTCAGGTAGTTCTATTCATTGTATACTTTAATAAATTATTCTCAAATAATAGCCTGTAAAATAATTTGTACGTAGCGAACAATGAATTTTTAAAAAATAACCTTACCTAATTCTCTACTGGCAAAGTTGCTAGCAAATACTAATTTTTCATCATCAATATCATCCCAAACGTCATCTCTCAGTTCAAGATCCACATCCAAAGCATCTGAAAAACAATTTGGTTTTATCTGTATCAGTCAGGTTATGCATTAAAGATTTTTAAGATTTTTTTCTCATGCCATTATCTCTTGACTCTTCTCACTCACAAAAACTGAATATTTCCAAGAGAAAGCCGTTCTACATTTGTAACGCACAAGTACAACAAAAACTTTTCTATATTTTACAACCAGTTGTTCAATCTCTTGAAAAGGAGGATTGTCATATATGCACTTTTTCCTCAGCGTTATTTTCAGAAAAGTTATCCTCCATGTAGATTGTACAAAAATCACTGCACTTTCATTCTTTCCCTTTGTGAGTAGTAGTTTGATTCCAAATTTAATACTTTTAATTCAGCCCTTTCTTCTCTCGTTTTCCAAAACACTCTGAATGCTGTCTTCCTCCCATACATCTAATGCCTAAGAACTAGCCACGACAGACACGTTTTCAAGCATTGTTGTTAATATTCTTAATTAAAATGTGATAGTTAATGTTTTAAAATACTTTTTTCCTGGTGCAAAGACCACCTTCCTGTTTCCTCTCTTACTCTGTTTCCCCTTTGTTTGTTGTATTCTCTCTTTTAATCACCAATCCAATCTCTCTGCTAATTTTTTTCATCTCTCTTCTGCCATACTACCTTCCAGCATCAGACAGTGCTGGAATCTTCATTGTTGTCATGGCCCTAATAAGCCTGAGAAACCCTGATCCAAGTCTCCCTTTCAACAGAGGGGGAGCAGGACAGGCTCAAATCAAAAATCCCGTTCCACTGACACTGGCAACACCAGGAAGGCACTGCTGTTGTAATTTTGGATGTGCACAGTCAGCACAGTCCGTTATTGCACAGACACACAGGCTTTAAATAATTATAGGCTAAGGTTACTACAATTTCACAGTATACTCTTAATTACCTACAATTTTTTGTATGGAATGGAAAGATACCATATTATAGATCCAGTTAACCCTATAAAAATCATATGAACTGAGGCCTTACTTCATTAGAACTATTTTTGATGCACTTTAAAAATGCAGCTGGCCCAATCAATATGGCTGAGGTTACCTCTTCTGCTACTATTCAATCGAGATGGTTTTTAGTCAGCAAAATCTACTATGTCCCCTTGATCCTGTACGATTTGCCTCAAGATGTTCTTAAGCATAGGCTATAGCAATACTGGAATATCCATCTGTCTTCCCATGACTTTATTCTTTTAACACAATCGTATCATACACTAACTGCCTGCCTCCCCCACCGATTATATGGCTATGCAACAGTTTTCCTTCTTAAGACTAGATAACAACTATGCAGGTAAATTAGTATGGCAGGAACATATGAAGCATTAATTTAAAGGAACAGGATTACAATCCCATCGTCAAAATATTAAGTAAAAATGTAATTATACAGTATAGCTACCAATACTTAAGGAAGTATGAACTAAAAACATTTCAATTCATTTCAGCACAGTGTTTCTTGTATGTCTGAGTATAATCTAAACGCTGGAGTTGCTACTTATTAGCCAAATTAATGAAAACCTGATTCACATCAATCTATTGTCACCAAATACAATGGCAAAAGGCATGCAGTGAGGAAAACATCGTAGTTACATACTGATAATGACAACTGATCATTTAACACCAAACGTGAAAATATTTGTGGCTTTTCCAGTAGAAGAGGAAATTTTTTTTCAGGTAGAGATGTTTTACTAGTTATGAACTCAGTTACTGAATGGTCACATTTTGTCAACTACCAAACAAAAGCTCCTATTTCACTAACTTCTTCCAGTAGAAAAGGAAAAGAAGAAAACATATAGATACAGAGGTAAAATACCTCTTGTATTATAAGTGGTTTCAGCAGCAATAAATTACAGTCATACCTTTCAGGAAGTATTTATAGGTTTGAACCCTCATATATTTGAGGTAGTCATTACTGTTTTATTTAAAGGTATATTTAGATGCTTAGGTCTACATTAGAAATTCTTACCGATACCAGAAAGAAAGCCAATTAAGGCCACTATATTTCCCTATACATTCAGTGTTCTATATTGCTATACTGGTTGCTGTAGTGATTTCAGCAAGTTTCTGTTTACAAGCATATTCAAACCAAAACAGTGAAAAATCATAATTTCAAACATTAGCAATGACTTACTATTTTTTCCATAATTCCAAGATTGCAGTTGTTTCTGAGACACTGCTAAGCTATTAACGTTATCTAGCTGGTCCACTGAAGGTGATGAAGATGCCTGTTTATTGCTAGACCTATTAAAAAAATAAAAGCAGTGACATGTCAGTAAAACACTTGCAGAAAGTTGCAAGATAATTTTATTCAGAAAACAGTTTTTTAGTTGTTACAACTTAACATACTATCTGAAATAAGACAGATTTCTTTTTTGTTACTTATACTAATCAGTACCTTGGCAATGCCGGCAACAAAGATTTAGGTGTAAAAACAAATTGTTTGAGATCCACATTTTGAGCTTGATTTAACATCTGCATCTAAAGAAAGCAAGTTATTGTCACTGATAAAATATAAATATATTGTTAAAAAACAACAGTTTGCAATCTTAATGACATCATTGATACTGTATCAAGGTAGCGAAATTTTTAAAGATCGTATCTAAAATCTTTCTGATATCTGCTTATCTAACGTAATCAGTTAAAAAGGTTTGAATTACATGCTTCTAATGGAATTATCCAAGTACCCTGGCAAAGTCAGACTGGTTATCACTAACTCTGATCTGTATTAGCTATAGGCTAAATCATTCTCTATTGCAAACAAGCAAGTAAACAAAACCATAAGAAGGAAATAAAACACTCTTGGTATCTCAAATGCCATTCTTGCTGCAGAGAGAACTAGTTTAGTACTACATTCAAAGGGATAAAGTGTAACCCATGAAATCTTTCAGAGGTTAAAAACTAATGTGGTTGGTTTTCTTATAAACAAGTGGATCTACCTGCCTATGCAAAAAGATCTTAGTAGCATTACTCTGATAAATACCACTGTTTCCATTCAGGTTATATTTTGCCAAAACCAAGTCACAGGACAGTACCTTCCAATGATGCCTCTGTACCTCACCCACCACAATCTAACAAATGCTATAAAAGTAAAACCAAAGAGTACATGCACAGCAGTGGAACCCTGGAAGCGTTCCAAACAGCAGCAGAACCTCTCGAAGATTGCTGGACCTTCGGTACCTTTACATTTCTTTGCTTTTTGCATTCCACACAGAAAATACAAACTTAATTTTATAACTAAATATGAACATTCATCTCTGCAAACAATATATACAAATACGTAACAGTAAAATAAATCTATTCAATGGCTGACTATTCAAATGAACCTTTAACCGTTTTACTGGGAGTACAGATGAAATTGAGTTCCTGCTCCTTAAATCAGCTAGATACAAAGAAAACTTTGAATCTCCATTCATGTCAGACTTTGGAGGTACTCCAGTTTTACCTGAGAAAAGGAATTAAAATAATCTTCAGATTAGTTAAGAAAGGATAAATTCTAATTCTTTCCAAATGAATGGAAACTTTGCCCATAAGCTTAGTATCTTCTATTAAAAGGTCCTAAAAGATTTAACACACCAATATTTATATAAAAGTGTAACAAGTTTGACATTGCTCTTAAATCATATGCTAGATGTACTGAAAAATATTATTAATCATTGTAGTGCCTATAAAAGTGTTATTGACAAAACTTTTTGTTACTGCTTTTATGACTGCCTCATAGCAACAACTCAGGCCTGACTCTCTTGCTTCCATTGCTCCTGTTAATGTAGCTGTTGGTATAAATGAGGCTATTCTAAACTATGTTTGTCTAAAAGTAACAGAAATAGTAGATTTAATGAAACTCACAGCAGTCATGTCCACACACATCTTTATTTTTACAGCGATGGTTGCATTCTCTGTTTCCATATTTCTTGTAAGTGATTTCTTGTTTCGATCTGCCTCCTAGATAAGTGTAATACAAAAATGCTCATTTTTCAGTTGAGAGAGTACTTCACGCAGTAAAAGACAGGCTAGAAGTAATCTGGATCACTAGAATTTTGTTGCCTTCAACAAAACTTTGGGCTGCTCAAACAATAAAATTAGAAAGAAATTAATCAATGCTACTGAAAAACAGGAGGACTACCACATTCCCAAATTCAGGTAATGTTAGATACCAAACACCCATTATTTTTCTTATTTTCAAATTTATTAAATAATTGCACTGTAGTACTTGACAAGTGGAAGTAGCAGCACTATATTTTTATTGTTCTTGAGAGAGAAACAATGTGGATAAACAAAGATCTAGCTCTCTACTGAAAGCAAAATGAAATTTTCTGTTGACTTTGGTATTAGCCAGATGTTGTTATCTGACTGTTTACCTGTATCTACTTTTGCTGCTGGCAGACTTTGTGGTGAGCCATAATTCGTACCAAATGAAGACTCAGGTTTCCGCTTTTGATTTGTAATGACTTTACTTCCCAGTGTTTTCAGTGTTAAGTAAAAGACTGTATATGCTTGCTGTATATCAAGGCCAACTTTGAAAAAAAGACAAAAATATTTTAAATTGCTATAAACTGTTTCTAGACTACTGATTACCTTGTTTTCTAAAGAGCTTAAGAAAGTATAAATGTTATTAAAAGATCAGGGAAATTTGTTATGATAATATACCATTAAAAGCACACTATTATATGAATGGATTCTTTATGATTGAGGTTAAAAACCAGACATTTTCAGAATCAAAGACATGGCTTCTAGATGGGTAACAAAATTAGTCCCTTTAACAGAATTTTTCTGTATTGCTTTAAAATTACATTTAACTATGGCTTTGCACTGACAATACAATTTTAACTTTAAAATTGTACTACAGTCTGTGTTACTGAAGTATCAGCATCTCTGTATTGGCAAAAGTGTAAAATGAGTATGTTGACAGTACTTTTGAAGTTGAATGCTAATAATGGTTCTAGTTCTAATTAAACCAAGATTCATGTGAGACTATGAGCAACACCATTTGTAAAAAGAGTATTTTTGACTTTTACTAGGCAAATATTGTTGGAAAACCAGACAGGCTTTTAAAATGAAAGACTTCCTTCAAGTCTGAAACAGAAGCAGACTTTAAAATAAGTAGAGACTAGGAAAACTTGCTTTTAGTCTAACTTCACTGTTACCAATTTCAGAGAAATTAATCGTTGTGTAGAGTTTTACTGAACTCAGTAAAATGTGTAGATAGTCAACTAGTAATTAAAGGACAATTTTTCTTCATCTCTGGTTAGAAAACCCTCCTTTTTCCTAAGCCACATGTTTAGCCACAGAAATACAGATAATTCCAGGCTTGATTACTGTAATAGCGTCAATATTCAATGTTTATCATAGAAGCACCAAATATACTTCAATTAATCCAGCACACAGCAATCATCTTTACACATGAGGCATGATGATGGAATTTAATACAGTCAGTCTATTTTTAAATTGTATTTCAAAGTTCTATGTTTCAAGGTCATCATTGCCTCTCCCCATCTGCTGCTATAGTTCCAATTCTATGGAAATTGACAGTGAGGGGACCAACGTTTAAATCTACACACCTTAAGGCCCAAAATTTTCCACTGTAAAAACTCCTTGCTACTGAAGTGGAGATGAATCTGTATCCAATACTTTATCATAATGCAAAACCTAACCATTCACAAAGACAGCTCTTCCCAGCATAAATAAAAATCCCTGCTGAAAGTTAATTCAACTTGAAGGTGAAGGGCAAAAGAGAATCCTAATCTGCATCAACAGAGCAAAATACTGTCTCCTATTAACAGTTTTGATGTTTTCCAGTTCATTAATATGCTAGTAAATGAAACAAACAGATATATAATTAGGACTGTTAGGTAATACTCAACCCAGTAAAAAATATGTAACAGAATTTTGTTTCCAGATCAGTTGTTATATTTTTGGCTAGATATAAAGTATTTTAGTAGTTTATTCAAAATTGTTATGCAGTTGCTTTCAAATTAAAAGCATACCAATCAACCTACCATAATCAGAACTAATCAGATTTATACTAATATCCTCTGATTTAAAAGCTCTTTTCACTTCAATTTTCTTCATCCAGTTTCCAGTTTTCAGCAGCACAGAATCCCTGTAATGTATCAGTAAAGTTTTGTTATACTATGGCATCTGTAACCAAGTGAGAGAGCCTTTATTTGGTCTTAGTTCTTGGATTTTGCTTGATAAGTGGCCTAAGAATAACCTTCTAATAATATACAATTTATAGGTATAAGAGAGCCAGGATCCTGCAGATCAGTTCAGTTCTGCCAAAAGTGTCAGACTTCAGCCAGAACTCACATGAAGGTCATGCAGTTGGAAAAGATTTTGTTTCTCTTTTCCCATTTTGTCCAAGCATAACTTAGCCAACTGGAGAATTTAATTCCATCTCTGAGTGAAAAAACAATTTTGACAATATAATTAAAGACATACAGCTAAGTAACAACTTAATAATGTATCTTTTTAATACGTATTTTACTTGTTTTATATTTATGTGGAAACTATTATGACTTCCATGATATGACATGAGTGTTGTACAGATATTCACAGATACACTCTGCACTGACAAGCACACTGACAAGCACACTGGCATGTTTTTTGGGTTTTTGAATCTTGTGTAGCATTTTAAATTACAACAGTGACTAGAAAATGCTGTAGGATAAAGAATAATTTTGTACCATTGTCATCAGTAGAAAGTACTGCAAAATCTGCAAGTCACAGAAAGGATTCAAAGCCAACACCCTTAAAAGATGCGAGGCAAAAAAACTTGTTCATACATACATAATTTTCTGATTAAAAATGACTTGGTTGTCAGCATCTCCTATGACCAATGTAACATAGTGAAAGTCTGTCGCTGTTCTCTTTGTCTGTAGCTGCTCATAGTTTGTTAATTTGATGGTTACTAAGATTTCAGCCAATGTATCACTGTATTTTGGAAGCTAGGAAAAAATGATAGAGAAGATGACATACCTGTTAAAATATGCAAAGTAAAATATATGGCCTTCCATGATTTTTTAACTGTTGATACAAGCACAAAACCTCAATTCAAGCAATTTCTATTTGTGGTACAATTTTTATTTGTTTTTTCTGAGACACTATCATACAGTACCAACTTGCCCATAGCTGAATATCCTGAATTTGATTAAATATTGAGAATAAAAGACAGACTACATTAAGCCCTTGAAAAATTCTCCTCTGTTCAATGCAAAGAGAAAGATGCAAGAAGAAAGCTACATATATTTCAGAAAAAAGCTAGGTATATGTTGACATCCCAACATTCCTCTATAAGATATTTATATTTGTTAAATAATACTTCTGAGAATAACTTTGGAGATACTCATCTGGTATTACGTGAAATGAAAAACTAAACTAGAACAGATCGTTAAGACAATAGTATTTCCACATATTTATTAAGTTTTAAACTTCAAAGGTGTCTTTATTTGTACCAACTTCACGTGACATTTTACGGTTATTTTTAAAATTTTGCATTTCAGAAAGGTAGAATGGCCATGTGACCTGTTTAAAGACAAAATGTGTATCAGAACCTCAAAGCTCTTGATTACACATGGAATTGCACCCTTCCTTTGAAAGGGCACCAGCTAGGTTAATGTAATAATTTACTGTTTCTTTATATCCCTAAGTGTGAAATAATAGAAAAGAAAATAAACACAAGTTAATGCTTCTTCAGTAAGTTTTATATGGATGTTTTTCTGTCTCTAGGGTTCGTTTATATTCAAGTTAGAAGAGACCTCTCAGATTCACATATAATGCTAGAATGTGGAATATACTGGTTTGTATCTGTAACAAAATGCTATTAACAAGAAAGAGAGGGCAATGTATTATAGGAAACGTTTACTCCAAGGCTTTCCTTCGATGTTTAAGTTTGATTATACATGCTAAGGTGGAAGGAAGCCACAATATCATGCAATCTTCTATCAGCAAAGGCTCAAAATTTCTTTAAGTCAATATTTACTCTTTCATTTAATAATATCAGAATAAAAACCTAAAATAAGTAGAAAAGCATTTACCTGTTCAATGTCAAGGTCATATTTTGGAAGGTGCAAAACAGATTCTTTTATCTGGTTTCCAAAAGGAGGATGTCTGTTTAAAATCTGCAAAGATTTAATTTCATTTCTGATACATTCAGCTGATCATAGATGCCAACAGAAATGTAAATTCAAATAATCAAAGTCACCAGAGTAATTATGCTGTCAACAAAAGACCTTATCACTCCTGATTCTCTACTGTCAGTGATACCCAGAATAGCAACATAACCAAAAGAAAATTCCAATACTTTTTCATGTTGCTACCACTTCCGTTCAGGTAACAGCCAACAAACTAGCTGATCACCTCAAAACCTGACTACTCAGGTTTTATATGAGTTGACTCTTCTATGTTGCCTAAGCTTTAGTCAAAACAAAACCAGTAAGAGGAAAACTGCAAAAGGGAACAGATGAAAGAAATCAAATTCCTAAAGCCAAAACAGAAAACCCAAGTATGACCAATTTCCTTTAGAAATCCATTACATCTTCCAGAACACTGGAAAAACAGTTTTCTCAGAAAAGAAGCCAAGAGCCAGAGAACTTACCCTGGGATAAAGTCTAACTTCCTAAAATAGGAAGTTTTATAGATGATTCAGAAGAATTTTATTCTATGACCATCATTAACTACAACTAATAAAAATAGAAATTCAGAATTCTTATAATTAACATACATTAAGAGAAACTGTAAATACATATTCCCTTTTATATGTTTTTCTAACACTCATAAAATGGAAATGCATATTGTCCTTTGTTTCAAACTATGTTGATGATGAAATTCTACACATTTAAGCTCGTTCCAAAACGAGCCAAATCAGTGAAATCATCCACATTAAACTTGCTAGAACAAGACATCATACACATTTTACAGGAAAAATAGCTGTTGTCACTTTTTTTTTTTAATTCACCAGTATAAATGAATAAACCACTTAACACTCAATCTGGCTGCCAATCATATAGCAGATACATATTAACCATACCACTTTTAATATTAACCATACCACTTCTACTGGTAACAGTATTAATACTCAGTATTTTCCTTATCATATTTATCTGCATGTAAAATAATTGATTACCAGTTCAAGTTCCCTTGCATTTGTGTCTTCTATTTTTTTAAATGATGTCAGCCCAGCATTTACCATAGCATTTGACAGTGATACACCTGTGAAAAATTTAAGTTTTATATTTTTAGATGACAATCACTAATCTCAAGTTATTCTCATCAACTGCATTATAGCAGGTAAAACCAAAGAAGAAATCATTTTATAGTATGTTTGTCCCTGCTTTTTTTTTTTTTAAGTGAAGCTGAAGACTAGTTCTTTTGTCATAATTCCTAAAATGGCAGAAGGGTTTCCACCAGTGAAGCAAACACAAGATACAAACAAGACTTTTTCTCTTAATCTATTTCTCAGCAAGAAAAAAACAGAGGTGGAAATCAAACTGAGCAAGTAGTAAAGGCGATAAGATCCTGTACGGTAACTGATTATTATCCTGTCTGTCAGAACAAGCAAACAGAAATCAAGCATATCATACAGCAACAAGACTGCATCATTATTGGACAAGAGTACCAAACTGAGATAGTTGCAGAAATGCAGCAAGAATTCAACTGAATCCTCAATCTCAGTAAGGCCAAATGTCAGTTAAGGAACAGTGACTCTTATCAAGGAAATACTGACTACCAAGGCTTTTTTAAGATTAAAAAAAAATATACTGAGATAAGAGTTTAAACATTAGGGATTTCTGAATATGTGAGCTCAAACAATTCACTTGACTTCAAAGACATAGAATAGGCTTAGCAGCCACAGAATGTCAGAGGTCAAGAATTGGACATCATAATACAGGCATCAATTCAGTATTTGATTGAAGAAAAGAGCGCGAACTGTCAGTAGACAGTTCAAGAGAAGCCTGTGAGTGAAACAAATGGAACTTTGAAAGTTACTAATTCATTGTAACATATGATGCAAGAGCAATGACAGCATGGGGGAGGGAAGAAAACAGGACAAAGATGTGTATATGTAGGACTTCTATTATTAAAAAAACTAAACCCAACTTTTTCTATTAAATATAGTGCACAGGAAAAGATTTGTCTACACTGCAAGTAATCCATTCATCCTAATGCCGTAGAAATGCTGAACACAAGGCAGACTCCTCGGATGACCATGTGCACATAAGCACAGATGCAGAAGTAATGAAAATGTCTTCTCACCACACTGTACTGTGCTGCGCACAAGCTAACAAGCCTTGTCCCTTGCTTTGAATCCACGTGAATGAAGCAATACAGCTTCTGCACCTGAACTGGCAAGGCTGTAATGTACTGTACCATATAGATCTTCTGCTTAGCTATTCTCTAATTTGCAGATCTCCGAACTATACTGTTCTGTACAGAGCAGATGCGTCTTTAAAGAAGAATTACAGAGAACGCTGCAGTGAATTCTGAAAACATGAACGTATGGTAAGACTAGACATCGAAGCAGGAAGCTATAATATTATCTCAAACAAGTATAACTACATTTTCGGAATACAGAGGACTCCAAAATTTCTGAATTCCTTTTCAAATAATTACGACAAGCTTGTACTTCCAGAAAGAAGTTCATCCAGTAAAAGGATACAGTGACATGAGGATGATTATTAGAAACTTGTGATCCTCATGTGTAGAAAAACCTCATACACAGTAAATTGATTTCTATTTCATGATTCCTATGCATGTCAATGCAAATTAGGTGTCTTTCATGCATACAAGTAACAGGACCTACAGTGACAGCTATTTGGAAAAGAAAGTATAGCCTAGTCAAAGATATGTAATCACACAAATGTGGAATATGCCCAAGATACTGAGATGAACATTAAGGAAAAAAAAAACAACAACTATGAAATACTTTGAAAGCCTGAAGGAAATCACTACATGGATTACTTTTATCATGACAGACTATTCTGACAACGCGGTACTCAATTGTGGCAAATGGAGTAATTAGGAGATTCATTTAATTACATAAGCAGACACCCCAGAAATTAGCAGGCTAATTATGAGGTTTGATTCTCTATCAGATTACACCTTTATCATTTCTGACTAGTACCTACCAATTTTTTCCAATTGTTTCGATACATGAAGTGAATTTTCCCAAAGTTTGCACCTGAAACACTTTGCTAAAATCAAAGAGTTTAAGAAAGCAAAAAAGTTGTTCTTAGATGATGCCAGAAAGTCAGATAACCCTGTAAAAATAAGATTGACTTGTATTAATCAAATAAAACATAGCTTATTATTATATGTACCAAAAAATGATCAAATTTTACCATACATCTAGTAACCCTTAAGCCACTTCTAAATATTCTGCCAGTATCTTGTGTCAAAGTAAAGTCTTGAATAGGAATGCATCCTAGCTGAGCCTGAATAAGACTGGAAAAAAAATATTTTTTTATATATAAGCCACACATTGTAAGCAAAGTATAACAACATAAAAGTTTCTACTGGAAAACAAAAGAAAATTCAGAATAGAAACAATGAAATGCCAGATCTAGTCCTCTATAAAATGACACAGATTTTAGCAGGGACTTCAACAGCCATAAAATGACAGCTTTTCAACAAGTAGTAACACCACAATATAGTATTTACCAGTTTATTTTCATTTCTCTTGTTTTTATCTTCCCCTCCATTGGAAACCTATGCATGAAAATATACATATTTTCTGCTATTCATTTTATTTATTGCTAAAAAGATATTTTCCTTTTTCAATATATTTATTTTTTATACCTGATAGTTATTTTGTCCTTGTCTTTATTCAAACTGTTCAGTATTTTCTTTTCATTTGTTCTTAACTTGACATCCAGAAATTCTGTGCAGTTGGAGATCATTGTAATCTGTAACAATTTAACTTTTTTATTAATTGTTTTTATTTGCCATTTTTTCTACCACTTCTTCCAACTGTTTTTTTAAAAAACGCTTTAAAAAATTGTCCCAACACTATGACCATGAAAAGACGGTCAATCAGTTATTTCTATTACTGACCAACTTTCTTTCATCTTCCTATAAAAAATAAAATCAACCACACTGCTAACACTTTATGACATACAAGGCAAATAAAAATAGTTTTTACTATCTGTTATGTATTTTACTTTACTTTCTTCATACTTTAGTAACAAAGATAGCCATAAGAGAACAGGCATTCCATTTTCTCATGGTCAATAGTACTTGCTTGAAAACAATGTCTTTTGTGACTTAACAGTAGCAATAACAACCTATTATCTGCCAGAGGAAAATTAGTTAAAACAGAAAGACAGTAACATTCCTTTAAACGTAAAATCTGCTTTCCATGCAGCTGGTTTTTGCAATAAAAAAATAACTACTAAAGCACAAAATAATACAGTGTTTAATACATGAACAGAACAGCTTCGGCAACTTTGTATCTTCATAAGCAAAGTTAGTGAGGGGAGAAAGAGTTGGAAATCAAAAGATCTCAGAGTACAAAGGTTCAAAAGTACTCCACATGGAATTTAGTTAGATGTATTCTCTAAAATTTTATACTTTACATAAACAAAGTCTGGACTCTTTAAAAGAAATAAAAACTTCTGCTTCTTAGCTTTAAGTCTGTTTAAAAATCAATTGAACATATGTAAATTTTCTTTAAAAAGTTGTATTACCAATTCATTTAAAGTCTCTGTTCCCTTAATCATGAAAAACTGTTTCACTGTATCAAATGCAATATAATACCATGCCATTAATCTTCCAGTCTCTGTAAAAGAACATACCGTAAAATATAAATGTGCCATTTTTTTTTAGTTTAAGTCACAAAATTGAATTCATTACCTTATTACAGGGCTCTATGAGATTTACCACCACTGACTCAGTGTGTTATTGCCCCCAGCTGTCTGATGGGTATTACTGACCCCATCAGAGAGCAGCAGAAGGAAGCACACGGCAGTTACAGTTTTCTCCAACGGAGATGAACTCACACTAATCTACTAGACTGTGAACTGTGGTTTCTGAGAAGCCTACCACCTCTTGCAGAGGATTGTAGAAAAGAGCAGGTATTGATAAAACCTATCCTTCATTGCACTGTGTCACATCCAATTATCCTGTGATAATGTTCTGTAATTTTCTCCTAATCTGCAACAAAATTTCCAGCAACAAGTGAAGATCTATTAATGGATCAACAATAAGAGAATGAAACTTCCATGGTTTGTTAAAGAAACTTGCTCATATATTCTAGTCAAACTCTCAGATTCTACCCTCTACTACATTCGCCTACTCCTATTAATGGGTCACAAGAATACTTGTGATCCTTTGTAGTTCACTACTATCTCAACATTGCTTCTGAAAATTAGTTTATTTAAAAAAGTGTTACCAGTTGGTTTGAAATTATTCGCTTCATCCATCCTGATCAAATCAAAAGATGATAAATCATTTAAGTTCTTCAAACACAGCTCTGTTGACAATTTGAAAATATATGTATTTTTAGTACACACAGAAAAACGTATCTATGTAAAAAGCAGAAACATCATCATCAAATTGCAATTAATGTATACCCAAGTAATTCCACTGAACTCAAATAACGGTTTTAGAGTATGATCCTGCTTCTACTAAAGTTGGTGGTTAACTTCTGCCTGGGGAAAGCTCACGCAAAGATATTTGATACAGGATAACCCAACTCTTTTTCAGGAAAGCAAAAGTGCCAAAATAAAAGAAACTATGTGCACAGAATGTAGGCTGCCATATTCAGAATGACAGGCTGCAGAGTCCACAGTATTTATACAAAACATTTCCACTACACCGTTAACACTTAAATGGTTGAAATTTCAAATATCCACAGGTATTTATGAATCCTTCATCAGAAATCTTCATACTGTATCAGATGTATTTGTATTTACTTCACTAAACCTACTTAGTTGGATATCTGCATGAGGATGACCAAGTGTTTTGTTTCTCTCTCTTTCAAAACCAAGGTAATTAAAAGACAAAAATTACATAATACAATGTTCAGAATTTAAAAAAAGCACTCAAAGTGATAGTTCCCATAGCAACCAGAAATCATTCCTATTGCATATGAAATGTATGAAAACATAACTATATACATTACTACACAATACTTCATGTGTGCAGGGAAGGAACTAGTTTCTGTAACAACTTTAGAACACTAGAGGTTGTTTTTAAGATCAGAGCACTTCAAGGAAATATATTCCACACCTACAAAGCATTTGTAAGTGAAGCCTTCTACCCTAGCACTATCTGTAGAGGTGATTTCAAACCATGCCTTCTCCCACATAAAGGCTTATTAAGGTAGTAACACACTTCATTCCCTCCATTCCTTTCAACCTACATGCGAAAAATAGAAGTGTCCTGATCTAAAAGACAGGAAAAGGCAGAAAAAACCTGAATGAGCATGTAAACTAGGTAACTTTTCTTACTGGTAAGTTCAAAAGTATTAATAATTAAATAAAATCAATAGCACAACATAGTAAATTACATTTGTTCTGTGAATGGATCTACTGAAATTAATGGAGATGTATAATAAACATGGATAAGCCTGCCCTGAAATGTGACATTTTACTGAAAAAAGGCTTAAAAGCTACTTACCTTGTAATTTTGCTTCAATTCCTATTTTATCCAATCCAGATGAAAAACCTTCATTAAAAGACAAAAAGCTTTTTAACCTAATACAACTATATACTTCATCCTCAATATCAATACCCATCAAAACTGATTTGCTTACACACAGTGTATCTAAATATCAGTAAGTGGCTGTCAGAACAGATGTGCAAAGGTCAAAGCTGCAGATATTCCCCTATGTAAAATATGAGTCCTAAAAGTTGCAAAAATGTCAGTGAGCAACTTCACATGTAGAGCTTTTCTATTTTAGAATACAGACAGCCACCTAAACTGTAACATCCATTCAAGTACTAGATGTACTATGTTCCAGTCCCATCCATAAATCCTTAAAAAAAAAAAAACTGTCTCCAGCAAGTGCCCAATGACTTCAGAACCAGGTGTAGAAGAAGCAGCCAGGAACAAAGACATGGTCAGGGCTGGGGACCAAGAGGCTGTTCTGGACAAGACAAATTGAAGACACCAGTATTAAAATTATTGAAATTTTGTTTTGGAAAAACTATGAAATATTAGACAATATTTTTTTCTTAGCAGTAATTACATATTCAGCGCTGAAATGTACATTAAGGCTTGATGATGCATTAATATACATGGTCCAGTGTATTAAAGATCAAAAGAAATAGATCATTATGAAGCTGTAAACAGCTTCTTACAGAGTTTTTGAATGTTATACCATGCTGAAACTCCTATTACTTATATTAAAGCAACGGAAACTGTTGTTCCTAAAAATGCTACTGGCCATATCACACATCTTGATTTCAACCCATTATGAAATAACAGTCCATAAGAAAATAAAAGAAACAAATAATATGGATCCAACACATCCTAGTGTCATAATTTAGATCAATTAAAAAAAACCCACAACAAACCATAATGAGTCGGATTTTTTAAGGCTCTAATGTACAGGAACGTTGATCGTATCCATTCCAAAGCTACAGTGACATCTGTGACAGTATGTAGCACTATTTCTGCATTTAAGTGCTCAACAAGATGTCTGTGCAAGCTATCAAAAAAAAAAAAAGGTATGTACATTTACCAGTTAGTATTACAAAAAGTGCTAAAACTATTTTTTGGGAACAAACCAAACCCTGCCAACTAAAAAAACCACAACAGTTTTCTGGTTTTTTTTAGTTGTTTTGTTTTTTACTGTCAACTGCTTGCTTTAATCAGTGAAATCAATAGAAAACAGTAAAGAATATGTCAATAATCAATGTAATTAGTTTATTATGGCTTAATGTCCAGCAAGCACAAATAGAAAAACTCTTTCAACTGTGAAGTTTCACAATTATTTAGAAAACAAAGCTACATACATTTTAAAGTTACAGCACAGTGTTGGTATTTTGGATATATTTGAAAAATTAAACATTAAAAAAATTACACAAGCAAAATTTCCTGGTTTACCCTTTAATGTCTTAACTCTCCTACATATTTCTCTTGATAGGCTGTCCACATCGAGTGAATTCTATAGTCTGGTATTTTCCAGACTCTATCATCTAAAAATTCAGAGCACGATCTGGGTTCAGCTCTTGCTTTTTGTCTTTGCAATATGTACTATTTCAGTTTCTTCAGTTTTCCAGCAGGAA
>NW_010509894.1:30919-74895 GCF_000687285.1 Phaethon lepturus
TCTACAACTGTGGGTTTTTTTGGTAAGTTTAAGATGTTCTAAAGATGCTTTTAGCTGATAAAACAGAGGCTGCTAATTTCTGTATGGTTTTATTTGATTTTCCTTAAATCTTTCTGAAATTTCTTCTAAATAGACCAAAAAACCACCCTAAAACCACCTGGAAAAACACATTCTGTAGAAACTGAAACATTGCTACCATCTATATAGTCTTAGAAAAAAATACTTGGTTACCTGCTTTCTATTATATCAGCACCATTTAACATCTGTATATACTTTTCCCTTGTACTCCAACGAGTCATAATAACTGCTGTAGCTGTAGTGTCAAACTGAAAAACAAAACCACAAACAAACACTGCTCTCTAGCTCTTGGCAAAAAAATTCCAGTTGAATATAAATCACGTATCTGTTGCAACCATTAAAACTGTTTTCTTGAAATCCTTGTTGAAATGCCTGTTGAATGCCAAAGCCTCTCTAACTTAAAGGCAAGTTCTATCTCATTTGGGCAGCAAGCAGGACTAGGGATTCCAGCCATCACTGGCAGGCAGGTCAGCACACCAGACTATATGTGCTAATGTACTTGTAACAGAGACATGTTGAGAAACACCACAAAAGTGAACTGTTAGAAGTTCCAACTGTTACAAGACCTTACAAGGTCCACAGCTAAGGAAAGGATTCCTAACCAAAACCAAGGAAAATAATTTACTGACATGAATTTTCATTAGTAATCACCAAACATTAGAAAGTCTTGAATGAGCAGTCAAACCTTTTGTAGCAATTTTTTATAACCTTCATCATCTAATCTCAAGCCAGCTCATTTTGATTATTTTGTTTTGTAATGGAAAAAATACTGTTAGACTGATTTATTGTTTTTTGTACATGAAGTTTCCTGACTTTTGCATTTTTTGGATCAGATTAGTATATGTAATACCGAAAGGCAGATCTTTGTAAATATTTGAGGTCTTGACTCACTAAATTAAAGTGGCTTAGGAATCTGAGACACAACTTTAAAAATTTTACTGAATTACAATCTCTAGCAGAAAAACCCCATTCAGTTAAGAAAGTTCGGAATATCGGAATTTCCATACTAGTTTAGATCTTAGGTCCAAATAAAATACTGTCATGTACACAACATACCACAGTGGCTAATACAGGCAGCCTCTAGAGACAGATGTGGGGTAAGCTATCTCCTGTATAAGGCTTTATCTGCATTTCTAAAAATTAAAAGACTTAAAAGTGTCAGATTTAACATAAATAATTCAGAGACTTTAAAGAGGTATAATTAAAATAACCATTTTTAATCCCCTCCCCCCACCTCCTTTTTACAAAAAAAGCAATGTCTGAACCGTTTCTAAAACATAGCATTCTTGGCATCAGCAACCTCTTCTGGAAGCAAAATGAATTATAGCTTTTTGAAGGCAGTGCTTCTGACCCTCCCCCTCTACTCCACTTCTAACTTAATTAGATGCTTTCTTGTTCTGATCTTCTGAGAACAAAAGCACATTGCTCTCTATACTATTCAATATTCCAGAATTTTTATCATACAATTTATAAGTTGTGTGCCAGCTTCCTACTTTATCTCTAATCCTCATTCATTATATAACACAAATGTAATCTTTAGATCTTGTTCCACAGCAAGGTGAAGCAGTACTTTTTAGTGGACAATACAAAAGCAAACAAATTTCTTTCTCAAGAAGTTACCCAGGAGTAATTTAACTATTAATAACAACCCTTTAAAAAACAAATGCCGCAGTAAAATTGTTGGCATTGTAGTTTCTTTGCCAAGAATAGTTTCTACTGATCTGCCTATAGACAGCATCAATATAATATAGCATTAACTTACTTGAGGCCTTCCTGCTCTCCCAATCATTTGCAGAATATCAGTTTCACTGTACTCTTGGAACACTCCTCCAACATAGTGCATTGTGGATTTTATAATCACCAGATGTGCAGGTAGATTGACTCCCATAGCTAAGGTGCTAGTAGTAACTACATCAGATTAAAGTATATTGATTGCAAGATGAACACCATTGAAATGTCTGGCAGACATTAAACAAGCAGCAAATAAGTGACTAACTCTTGATTCCCAAGAGCTCTTATTTTCTAGTGAAGTCAGTGGGTGTTCTGCACCACAAAAAATTAGATGTATATTACAGTCATGTATTTGCATAACAATTTCTGTGTATCTGATCATCAGCATTCATTTATTATCAAGTATTCTTTAACAAATTACATCCCAGATATTTTTATTTAAACATTCCTTAACATTTGGAGATAATCCAGAATCCTATCCATCAATACAACACACATACACACTGAAGAAATGTTATTCATATTTCTTCATGGATAGATACTTGAACACAACCATGACTTCATCGTGCTCTGTAGTGATCAGTATCTTCAAGATATTTTTTTTTTAAGTCATCAGTCATTAACATTGTTTATATCCACAGTTCCAAACCAGAATCACCACCAATACTACCACAATACTTTACCAATACACACTCTCACATGGAAAACACCAGTCAAGTTTGTGGCAAATTATCTCACACTCATGTTTTCGAATTCACTTTCTCTAATGAATATATGGGGTGGCAGGAACTGAACATGGAAAGCCAGCTATACAGGACCACTGATAAAATATTCCTCTAGGAAAACAAAGTATTAATGAATTTTCCAATACTTTTTTGAAATGAAATGAGAACTAAAATTAGTAATTATAGGTGCATCAGGAAAGAAGAATCCAATCTAAACTAAAGCCACAACCACACCATCTTGTGAGTATATTACTGGTTTTCATATTGTAATGGTATGCAAAATGGGACATTTGTCAAAACAAAATCACCTAACCATAAAAGAGTTGCAAAGAAAAGTTACTTACCAGTGCAATCACAGCTTCCATCCATGTGTGTGTATATATACACACATACACACACACACTGTGAGTATACACACACTCTATTTCAAGACCAAAGAATTTTTCCTCTTTTCAATATCTGTGAAAGGTGTGTTAAAACTCAACCCTCCATCACGCTCACAAACATATAAAGTGGAATATGCCCCGTACTCTTCCAGCTTCCCCTCAATTGCAGAAATGTAATTCTAGTATCTTAGATTATTCTGAAATATTTATACAAACTATAAATTTCAAAGGACTTAAGTACCAATAAGCAACTTTGCATTCTTTCAGTGGTAGTCCATATGTATGTTCACATTGTGCTCAGCTGTGCCACAGGATCTCAAAGTTATTTTTGCAAAGAGCAACAGCAGCACCACAGTCTCCCGAGGTTTTAGAAATGGCACCACAGTTGGCAACGCCACACATAGTGCACCAGGCAGCCAAAGTACAGTAGATTGCAGGGATGCAGAGACTTTTTAATACTGCGGACACTGCAATTCCAGCAAGGTCACCAGATGACAGTAAGGGTATCTGCCTTAAATTTTGATAGTGAGTCATGACCATTGTACAGGGAAGAAAAAAATCCATGAATCTTTCAGTGTTGTACATGAACCACACAATTCCCCATAGGGTCTGAATCTTCTTCACAGAAAAAAGAAAGCCTGGATGAGGTGAGATCACCACATCTCAAACAGATACCTCCTCATTTCAGGTAGCAGCAGATGGAATATTTCTTAGGAACCTCCCCATCAGTCAAAACACCTTGCATGGGAGTTTGAAAATAGTATGTAGCCCATCTGAGAAGCATAAATGTAAAAGATTACCTTCAGGGAAGCCACTGCTGCAAAGGACAGAAACAAAGAAAACATCATGTGACCTCTGAGGAAAGACACACTAGCAGAGAGTTCCACCTCAACAGGATAGCTCAGTGGTATGAAAACAAAATGGACATGGCCAGATCTATATAGATATATGAGGGAGGATGACATCCATGTATGCTGAAATGAAGAAAAGTTCTATGGTCTTTAATAACAGTGCATATGTATACTCACAGAGTAAAAGTGCATGAAAAACACAAACACATCTTTATCTGGATTTTACAAAGTAATTCCAAAGGTTAAACAAATTATAGAATCATAAAATATTACCATTTCCAAACTGCAGTCTTCTCAGGATACATTAACATTTTGACTTTCAAAGTTAAATTTACTTACAAAGTACTGGTAAGTCTCCTACGGCAAAAGCTCCTTCAATTATTTTTCTGTCAGATATCTCCATACCCGCATGATGATAAGCCACACCATACATTAAAAGATCTGATAGTCAAGTAATATAGATAATTATTTCATTAAGTACTTGACTCAAGCAAGTATTCAGTCACTGAGAAGAGTAGTAGGCTATATTTACCTCTCAGTTTGGAATCTCTCAATGAATTTGCAGACCTCTGTAATCTATGCAACACAGAAAAAAAAATACTTCAAAATCACAAAACAGATTCACTAATTTAAGTGGAATATACAAAGACACAAGAATGTTTTTAAAATGCAAAAATAAAGCTTCACATGAAACTAGATACACAATTACCCCACTAAACATTGTAAGATGTATTCCTTGACATGTGCATTTTTTAAATACTTCCCCATAGTTCTACTGCATTTGTGCTTTTTAAGGATGTTCTTAGTTTTCAACTACATGTTAGACTATCAAAAGGACATAGTCTTAAAATAACTTTTAAAATATACATTCTTTGGGTATTTTCAACCATCACCTTTCCCATGTTTGCAAAGGGAACAAACCAACTCTCTGAGGCAGCTGTTGCAGCCTTTCCAGCCCTGTCATCTTTCCAAGTAACAACCCACAATCTAGACATGTTGCTCACATAAGGCAAAGACGACCATGTTTGAGGTCCAAACTCAGGAAGTTGCTTCTGCAGCTGCCATGACTAGGCAACCCTGAAGTAAATAGTAGTTAATATGGGCCATGGCTGTATTTGTTAAAGGTTTCTGATAATGCAAAGACTTCTTATGGTGTAACTTAAAACACTAGTAAGACCACACCCAATTCAACTATTCGTACGCTTAATATTTGCACTACAGGGCCTTATAGGTCCATAGGAATTAACATCTGTATGTTCAGAAAGCAGCTTTTAGAAACAACTTAATGTTCATGAAAAGTACCCTAAACATCTGAGAAGCAAATAAAACTTCCCAAGAGTGCCAATTTACCAAAAACAATATCAACTGTGATGATGATTTTGTTGCAGACACCCCTCTGCTAGAAATTTTATTAGCTCAACAGCTTTCTTCACAGAAGTCACAGGTTTACTAAAACACACAAACACTTATTAACAACTCAAATACAAAAATACCTTTGTTTCTGTTCTATACTCAGTAGAAATTTAGCATCTTTTGCAAGAACAGAAGCGGCCTGCTGTACTCCTTTTCTTGTGGCACAAAACTATAAGTAAGAAAAGATTTTTTTGAACCAATACTTTTAAGAATGGAACAATTTCAAATGTGACGGGAAAAAAAAAAAAGCTGTTGTACCACAAGTGCTGGTTTTTGTTCTGAGTATGTTTGTATAATACTAGCTATCTTGTAGTTAAGAGTTAAATCAAATCTGAATTCTGTCTGATTGTCACTGCAGGGAAAACCAAGAACAATTTTGCGTAGCTTCACTGGTCGTTGTTCCTCATCTATTTTCATACATACAGCAGGCATTTTACTATCTGAAAGCCATTCTGCAATCTTTAAAAAAGAAGAAATAGAATGGAAATGATAAATTTCTGCTTTTAATCACACTTTGCTCTAACTACATCACACAATAATTAGTCTACCTAATTTACACACTACTTTTGGCACATGTAAACTATTAACACATTTGACATTGCTATTATCATTAAAATAACAGGTGAAGTTCTACCTTCTACAGGACCGATATAATTCGGACTGAAATCTCAAGTCTGTTGTGATTCGTACTTAGAGACGAAAATCACAAACAGAAATCTAACACTGAAACATGTCCACATTTGGCCGATAGTTCCATATGGTTCTAGGTAATTTATTACATTAACATCATCTCACAGCTGTCTTCAGCTGACAGCTTCAAAATTACAACTTTGTTATCAATCTGAATTTATAACTCCGGGTAAGTGTTACAAAATACAACTACATTAATTAAAATACAGTTAAAATGAAACTCTTACATCTTCAGCATTTGGGATTGTTGCAGAAACAGCTACAAATCTCAAGGGAGGAACAGTGTCATGATTCTCTGAAAGACGCCAAAGAGAAGACTGAACTGTCTTCATCCGACTGACTACAACTTCTAATGTTGCACCACGGCTTTCATCCTTTATAACATGCACCTATTAGGAATTTTAAAAGATTTGCTAAATATTTCTCCAGTTACAATCTATACATGTGTTAAATAAACGTTTTCTAGTTTTCCTTTTATCTTCAACAATAAAAACAGTGCATATAAAACATTCATTTTCTTACCTCATCAATGAGAAACAGTCGTACAAGCTGGACTATAGAGTTGTCTCTCCACCTTCTAGTCATGCTATCCCATTTTTCCTAAAAGAAAAAACCAACACAATGAAACAACTGAAGGTGAAAGATGTTTTAAAGGCCAACATGTGCCAGAAGTACAGGACAGGTAGGCATGCCTAAACTTTTTAATACATCTTTAAATAAAGTCAGTTATATTAATTCAAGTTAAAGCCATGTATGTTTCATCTGGCACATTATTATATTACTAACTGTTGTTTACATGAACTAATAGTATGCACAGCAGTGTGCAGGGCAAGCATAAGGATCATAAAATGACTACTTATTACAAAAAAAGGAGCAGTCCTAGTAGCATACAATTAGTAGACTACCAATGTCTGCTTATTCTAGGTTTCTGTAAGAATTGGGATTGAAACCTACAGGTGTAGTGATAATAATGTGAGCATGATGAATTTCAAATAAATCATCCATCACTGTATCTCCTGTCAGTTCCTTGCAGCTGAGTCCTATAGGTCCAAATTTTTCCTTCCAGTCATCAAAACGTTGACTGCATAGAGCTTTTATTGGAGCCACTAAAAGTAACACAACATAATCAAACTTACATCAGGAAAACCAAATCTTCAACTGTATAGCTAAAGATGCTAAGTGCATACATTTTTAAGATGTATTCTTGAATTTAATTTCCCCAATTTTCTCCTTTGCTCCCAGAACCATAACATTTGTAACTGGTATTATTATCCTTATTATCCTATTCCATGTGCACAGATCAATGTTGAGCTTTAGGACCCAATTCTTCTCTATCAACAATCAGAAACAGAACCCTTTAATTAAGGTTATTTATGCCCTCTTCTAATCCTGATTTTTTCCTCAATCCCACATGGAAACAACCATTCAGATATCAAAGGTTTTCTCAGAGATGGAAAAAAACACAGGAAATACATCTTTTCTAATGGAAGATCATACAAATACCAGCCTTTTTCCAGTTCAGAATGATTTGAGCACTCTGTATTCAGAGAGAACAGGAATTATAAATAAGAAACCATCCATGAGCAACAGATAGAATACCAGAAGAAATCAAAATCTATCTAAACCAAATGTACAGTTAAGTGTAGTCAGAGTCATACTGAGCAGCTAACACAGCAGGTAGCAGCTAACATGGCAGGTAGCAGTTCTGATGCTAGTCCTAGTGAACAGTCTCCTAAAACTATGTATTAACACTTTTTTTTCCCCCTGAGGATACATAGTATACTTTTGCAGATGGAACCTCATTTCTAGAAATCAGAAGTAATTATCTACAAAGACTGATACTAGCAACACACATAAGTCTATATTGGATGGGTAATCTATACGGAAAATGTAGTGATTGAAGTGAAAGAAGTGATCTACACCTGATCCAAAACCAGCAGTAATAAAATGGATCTTGCAGTGATTACATTCTAGGCCAATTAGAGCCACTGGAATATGAACCATTTCTGCATATCAGCTGACAAGTGATCCCTAAGATGAAGGGACTTAAAGAAGCAATTTCTGCTTCAGAAGGAGGTATAAAACCTCCTAAGTGTACCAGTGGCATATAAAGCAGGGGAAATCACTAGCTCCAGCAAACTGATTAAGCCATCAGTAAGTAACTAAAAAAATTGCAAAAGTAGTAATCTTTTGCTGTGCAAGAATGCAAGAAGCTAGTGATTGCTCCCAGAACTTCAGTCACCAATCCTTAGCATGTGTTAAAGCTACTGGGAAACAACTCTTAATTTACACAACAACTGCAAGCTAATTCACATACATTGGGCCACTGATGAACCAGGTACCAGAGCATGCTCCAGCAGTACATAATCCGATTAACAGCTCTGTTCCAACATTTGGAAAACTGACATGTCTCTTTCTCCATCACTGTCAAACCTAGAAAGTTCAGCAGATCTAATTCCACCAGCAGGTTAACTGCTTCCTTACAGAAAGTTCCAACCAGCCAATTTGTATCAATTCTATCAAGGTAATCAAAAACATTACAGTACACTGAAATGCTCCACCTCGATTTGCTGACAGAGAAACTATAATACATGCCTGTTGATAAAACATCTGTTTACAATACACAGTAAACTCTAAATCAACATTAGCTTTATTGTAAGAATTTGAACACATTGGAATTAGAAAAAACCCAAACAATTATGCTGAAACTTTTGTAAAGATAAAGATTAACCATTAAAACTGGGACAAACCACCAATTTAATCTGATTTACATGATATAAACTCAATTCTCCAGGAATGAAAGAAAAAAAGTGTAATTGTTGTGACTATCTTCAAGTATTTTCATTAGTTCCTATATACATCAATTAAACTCATGAAGATCACAGCTCTGTTGCCTCTGAACTAGTAGACAGAAAGGAACAGTTAGTATGAAACCTTGCCAAGTAAGGGAATATTGGAAAATTTCTTTAACCCTCATCTCAGAGCAAGAAAGGTATACAAAAGATACTGTGTGATTTCTGGTTCTGCCACTAAGAATTTGTTTTAGTTTCCTTTGCTTTCTTCTTCCCTTTTTGCGTACATCTTGCCTTCTTAGAGGACACACTCTTTACAAGACATTTGCATTTTTATTTGTACAGGCAATGCTGAACACTAGAGAGTGTTGTTACGTACTAGTAATAGTTACAGTGATATCACAAACAAATAAACCCTAAAAGAAACAACTTTTTAAAGAATGAGGTAGGTCATAACTTAACGTATTTAATTTCAATGTTATTAAAGCACTCACACCAGATCTCCACATTTGCAGAATGACATTTCCTACTGCTGTCACCAAAATGTTTAAAGCTGCATAATACTTACTGTAAACAACTTTAATATTTAACCAAGGCAGTGGGGCCTCCATGAGTAATCTGGTAATAGCTAACTCAAACATTACAGTTTTTCCAGAGCCAGTTGGAGCACAAATCACAAAATTCCTATCTGTATAAAGAAGCTAGGAAAGAATTGCAAAATAGTAAATAACACAGCTATCCATTGTACCTATTCATAGAATCTTATTCATACATTCCAAAAGCATTGTCTAGGGGAAAACGACACAAGACAAATATTATTACATTGATATATGTAGTCCTCGAAAAATTTTTGTATTAGATGTGAACTTTAAGCTACAGCAAAAGAAAGAACATCTTCTGCTACACATCTGCCACAGAAATGTAAAGGAGATACTGTTCATCTAAGGTTATTATGTAATGAAGTCTACCATTCTGCTACAAACAAAAAACCCAGTATCTAGCCTTAGATGACGTTAATAGAGAATCACTACCAATATCCAACTGCAACAAAAAGTAGGCTCGTCAGAAAGAGGTTTTTTGTGCTCAAATTCAAAGTGCAATTTTATTTCCTTCTGTAATTCAATCTGTATTCAGAATTCCAACATTGTTGAATATATATAATTTTAATAGCATGTTAAGCTTTTAATAATGATGAAAGTAGGTTTTGTGTGATTATGTTTCCTTCCTTCCTTCCTTCCCCCACCTTCTAACCTCCACCATCTCAGAAGCCATATATGTCCATGTCACGTTCTCTCATTTTCCTCTCACCAGGTTGACTCTACCCTCCTTCCTCTTCCACGGTGTCACTCACCCATCCTCCCTCCATGCAGCACGCTCTGTGCAGCTTCACTTCCTTCCTTCCCTCCCAATTTCTCATGGATTCTACTATTATCATTCTTTTTTGATTTCCTTCTTTTTCTTCCTTCCAACTCCTTTAGAGCTGTTAATGCTCTAAAACTACTCTGACTGTTAGAAGCTCACAAGGATGAATGGGAATCACCTAGTACTTCATTTATAAATAACTGTAGCAATGACTGACACTGACAGTACTGCTGAACAGCTGCAGGAATTCCCTGTGTTTTTCCTCTACCATTCCCAATGTTCACAAAGATCAGTAAAGTATGAATGCTGTATGAATACAAAATTTTCCCTGATTTTTGTTAAATTACCCTTTGTAACATTCACTGTGAATCAACCACAGAAATGCTACCAAGTTGAATGCTTACAACTCATTTCTTGGAACCAGAGAGTTGCTACCAAGTTGAATTTTGCCAGCTTAACCAATAAAACAAACAAACAAGACCATTATCTTTTTAATATGCTGATTTCTCTTAATTTTTTAACAACATATCATGTCTTATACATGAATGTTAAGCAAATCCTGTCCTTCCGGGTACCTTACAAACAAGTTTATAATTAGGAGTACCAATACATGAGCCAACTATTGCCCCGAGAACTCTGTTTTTTGCAACTTTCATGAAAGTAAGTCTTGCTTACAGCTGTGGTTTTCCATTATTCTAGGAAGAAAGAGTCACACAAGATTATTTTACAGGCCAATATGATGTATAACTCATCATAAAATAAGCACAAATGTGGAAGTAAGGAAAAATACCCCAAATCTACAAAGTACTACTTGCAGCTGCAGCTAATGTTTCATACTTACATCATCCAAAGCTTTAGACTGTGCATAGTTAAAATATGGGAACTCCTTAAAAATACTTCTAAATTGGGTTGCTTGACAGCATTAAGGAATTGAAAACAACTGAGTGAAAATTATGAGAATTTTTTTTTAGAACTGTAAATGCATCCCTTTCTTGTAATTTAAATGCAAACTTAAACATAGAATCATAGAATTTTTGGGTTGGAAGGTTAAGGTCACCTAGTCAAATCCCCCAGCAGTGAGCCGGGACATCTTGCCCAGGTTGCTCAGAGCCCCGTCCAACCTGACCTTGAATGTTTCCACAGATGGGGCATCTACTGCCTCTCTGGGCAACCTGTGCTGGTGTTTTACCACATATGCCACAATCTTTCACTCACACAGGCTTGTAAAAAAATTATCAAAAAGTAATCTATTAAATGATTTAGTAGCTTTATTTAGATTCTTAGTGTGCCATATATTCCACTTCACCAAAAAAAACCACCCCACTATCTGAGAGGTTTCAGGATTATACCAATAATCAAGAACCTTCTCCTATGAACCATAGGCTTCACAGAATAGTATACAATTAAGGAATGTGAAACTGCAAGGGACAAAACCTTTATTCTACACTGCAAACCACATACAAGCACAAGCAAAGCACTGCTGTTAGCATATCTAAAGTGTCAATGGTCACATTATATTTGTAATATAACACAAATTAATTAGCATAATATTGTAAGCCCAGTCATAACAGTAGCAAAGAAATTCACCTTAATCCCTTAGTTCTGACAGTGGTTTTAAAGATATTTTCAATCGCTAATATTGTATATTCTTCAGATAATAACATTCTTACCTAATATACAAGTAAGAGGAAAGAGTAATGCTACATTACAAATCCAAATGAGTGAGTTGATCCTTGTCTGGACTTGCATTGAAGCCACACAAGCACACAAACTGTCACCATCGGATCAGGCTGAGCATGCACACACAGTCAGACATAACACCAACAGTAACACAAACAATGAACTGCTGAGGACTCAGATTGATGTTACATTAAAAGACTAAATAGAGAGGAAAAGAAAAAGAGTAAAACAAGAAATAAAAGTAGTTAAATATAAACATTAAAGAATGGGTAAAGATAAGCAAGTAATATTAGACTAACGAAAATAAGGATTTCCTAAAAAAAGTCTTCTCTAAAATTACCTAAACAACTATTTTCAAAATGCAGAACATTGACTATCTGTAATTGGCAACTCAGAACAGCTGAGTCCTTAGTAATTTTGGAAATTATGACACTTCTTAAAGCTACTCACATTAATTTGCCTAAATTTAGACATTTCCTCTTCCTGATATTAACCTACCACTTAACATGGACCTGTTGGAGTGGGTCCAGAGGAGGGCCACAAAAATGATCAGAGGGATGGAACACCTCTCCTATGGGGACAGGCTGAGAGAGTTGGGGTTGTTCAGCATGGAGAAGGCTCCAGGGAGACCTTATTGCAGCCTTCCAGTACTTAAAAGGGGCTTATAAGAAAGATGGGGCAGACCAGGGCCTGTAGCAATAGGACAAGGGGTAATGGTTTTAAAGTAAAAGAGGGTAGATTTCGACTAGATATAAGGAAGAAATTTTTCACAGTGAGGGTGCTGAAACACAGGCACAGGTTGCCCAGAGAGGTGGTAGATGCCCCATCCCTGGCAACATTCGAGGTCAGGTTGGATGGGGCTCTGAGCAACCTGGTCTAGTTGAAGATGTCCCTGCTCATTGTAGGGAGGTTGGACTGGATGACCTCCAGAGGTCCCTTCCAACCCAAACTATTGTATGATTCTATGATTTGACAGGTTACTAGAAACAAAATACTCAAAAGACAGTGTAAAAAAAGGGGGGAAAAAAAAGAGAAAGCTTGACAGATATAGATGGATGGTTCATTATGTTATGGGTTCAAGGCAGGAGCAAGAAAAAGGAAAATTATTGTAAAATCTGCTTAAAGAATGGAAATATACTGCATGCACACTACATCATAAATACAGATCTACAAGGAATATGTGAAGTTTATTTTCTCCTGATAAAATGGGACAAAAAGTAAGATTCAGTTTTCCTAATAAGCTTAAATACTAATTCACTTTTCCTTTATTTAAAGGGTATGGGGATATATGCGTCGTTGCATATAAAATCTGGCCTGAAATATATACTATGCAAACTAAAAATTCTACATTTTAAAAATAAACGATTTTGAGGATAAAATTTGAATGTTTGAAATATAGATAATTGCCAAGCAAATTTATTCTTAAGTTGTCCTGTTTTCATTCTAGCTTTGGAATTCCAAAGGGTAAACCTCTATCCATCATTTAATTCGCAGCATTATGTTACAAATCAAAACTATTACAGTGTAATGCATGAGTACCTATGGCTACAAATTAAACACTATAATTTTGTAAATGTACAAGCATTGTAATAAAATCAGTAAATCAGATACAGCAAATACAAGGATACGTATTTCTGTGACAGCCCTCAAAATTTCCAATTTCCTTCCTGTAGTTCCTAAAGAAATAAAAAGGAGTAAATTTATAAAACCAGGTTTGTTTTCAACCATGAAAAATACCTTCCTGACCCCAAGCTGTGTGTTCTGCAAGACTAAAACAAGGTCCAGGTGATACAGAAGGAGCTGACAGGATAGGACAGGGAGGTCACAAGCTCATCATTTGAAAGGATCATCTTGGTGGCCAGTTGCTGAACTTCCTCCAGTTTAAGGATGTATTGCCTGTACTAGAGGCTCAAAACTTGATGCAGTGTCCAGACATGGACTAAAAATTGCCAAGAAGAAGGGGATAATCACTTCCCTCAACTTCCTGGCTTCGTTACTGTTAACAAAGCCCAGGATGCTGTTGGCCTTCGTTACTGCTGGGACACACTGCTTGCTCACGTTCAGCAAGCTGTTTGCCAGACCCCAGGCACTTTTCTGCAGAGCTGCCCCCAGTCAGTCCATCCCAGGGGAGCTCCAGGGGTTATTCTCCTTCCCTGGGGCAGGACTTCGCATTTGTTCCTGCACTGGCAGTCCCCTCCTCCCTGCAGTCCTCCACTTGTGTAGGCATGCGGGCAGAGCGTGACCCATTAATGACCACCCTCTGAGCCTGACCATCCAACCATTTTTTTTTTTTACCCATGCAGTTGTCCATCCATTCCTAATGTCCTAACCTGGATACAAGCATGTTGTGGAAGACAGTGTTTCTCAACCACTCTATGACTCCATGAAAAGCCTTGCTGAAGTCGAAGTAAATGACATCCACTGCCCTCCCCTCATCCACGAATTGAGACACCGTTGTTCAGAAGGCAAACAGAATTCCATTCCTGACCAGCCTACAAATCCCATCCTAAGCCACAGCTCTGCCCTACAATTTTCTGCTAGAACTATTTTTCTACTCCGTATTTCTGTAGCAGTTAGCCAGGTACACAAAGTACATTCCACAGATGCAGTGAGTCCCTGTCCCAAAAAGCTTAAAACCTAGAAATAATTAACATGTATTTAAAAACTATTGAAAACCAAAAATTCTTTCTAAAACAAGTATTTTATCATGTCATCAAAATTGTCACCACTTTCCTCCATCTTCCAGATTTTTTCCTATTTAAAATCTATTTCTACAAAGATAGAAGTATGAGCCACATCACAAATAAACATTCTGTTTTCAATTTCTGGTTTCAAATGAAGATAAGACTATTTACCATATGAAGGGATGAGGCTGCTCTTCTCCAAATTGTTTAGGGGACTGATTTGAAGTGACATTTTCAAAAAGGTTTACATGACTTGGCACTTTTGAAAACGTGACTCTTCTTCATAAATTTTTTACCCAGTTCATATTGAACAACAATGCAAGTAAGTTACATAGAATTGCAGTATCTTTTATCAAGTTTATCCAATTATCTCACCTTGAGCTAGTGGGAAAATGTTCTTCACTCTACCTCAGATCATGGATATCCACTATTATTACATAGCAAAGAGAGGCAGTTGGTTTTTCTTGAAATAGAGTAATAATAATTACCTGTCATATCCAGAATCTCTGAAGCATTAGCAAATGATTTCATTTCAATTCCATTTTTAGATGTAATGTCCCCATCATTTACCCCTTGCAGAGTAAAATCTGAGTCTTTAGTTATTGGTGTATGACGACTATTTCTCCATAAACCTTCTTTTCTCACTTCTTTCATCTTTTCATTTGTATTTAAGTAAGGATCACTTTCCTTCACATCCATAGAACTATAATTAAATTCTGTATTTTTGTACATATAACCAGACATTTTAAATAAGCTGCAAAAGATCCAGGATTTTCATTAGTTTGTTGTAATGTTACACAGTTCCTCTAATATTTGAAAAATATGTATGTTTGTACTAGAAGCAGAACTAGTAAGATACAATCATAAGAAAAGTTTGTATCTAACTTTATTTCATCTGACACTTTTCTACCTGAAGAAGATTCCTTTCAAGATATATTTTAACTTTACTTTCATTCCAGAAAGAACCTGACAGAATAAACTACCTGTCCAGGTGGGCTCTGAATCCCAACAGCAAATTAACTGTCAATCTCTACATAATTAAAAACGAGAGAGACATACAGGTTCTGAGGAATGAGAAGAGCTGGGCATAGAAGAGTTTTTCTGTAAAACCTCTACTCCCAGGCAGCACTGAAATCATGTTGAGAACTGCTCAAGGTATTCCTGTCTGGCTGACCTCTGCTCTGAAAAGCAAGTGATCTTAGCCTTCTTGCTTGTTACCATGTGGATACAGAACTTGAAATAGTATTTTGAGAAACCTTTGTTATCTAACAATTTCTTTAAAATTGAAGCAACAAACTTCATCCTTACTTTTCTCATAAAAGAGGCTAAGCACAGGACACGTTTAATTACGCCACTAAAATATTGCCAAAGGAAACATCTTTTTTCCTCATACTGAAAAGAATTAGTGTCTGGAGCCCTGTTAAGGTACCTTCAATTGAAGGATCCAAAACTCCGTGTTTAACAAATGTATCTAAAATAATATGATTCTGACAGTTGATAAATTATCAGAATTGACTAGACACATACCTTTTTCTTAATGTTGAATGAACACTTTCATCATCACTGTTTTCTGGAAAATTACTTAATATTTTATTTTGTGAAAAATTTGCACCAGGTTGCTGAGAAACCTCTGCTCCTGTTTCAGATTTATCTTGGTCAGAGAGAGAAACAATGAAACCATTTTCAGACTTATATGCCGAAAACTAATTTTCTCTCTTTCTCCTACACTTAATTGAAGCACTTCTTTTTCAGAGGCTATGCCAAAATGAACAGGTGCTGGTGATTTATCATTTCCCTCCTCCATGTTACTCTTACATTGTTGTATAAACTTCTGGTGCTTTTTCCCTCCCACAAAACCAATACATTTTTATTTCTATTAATATTAATATTCCTATTCACAGTCATTTTATTAAATATCTTCCACACAGAATAAGCCAAATTCACATATGTTATACAAAGTGATATTTCTATCTTACTGCAAGAACTTCAGTGCATATTTTACGACTCCTGCTGATGAATGCAATGCATCTGTTGTCAGTTAAAAAGTTATAGAAATAGGGTCATTTTTCATGTTTCCTATATGAAGTAAAGGAGCAAAACTATTCCTCAGAATTACAAAGCAGTTTGTAAGGTACAAACTCTTCACCCTATCCCAGAATAAAGATGGTCTTTTTAAAAAGATGACACAATGGCTAAGCTTGAAGTTCCTAGTACAAACAGCTGTGAGATAAAACCCTGCAATCTCAACAGTCAAAATTCATAATGATGTTGGTGACAGGCTGGTTTCATAGTCATCTTGGTTAATTATCACATTTTGTAGGGTTAGTTCTCAGTAGGATTGGTGTTCTGATCTGGCTGACCATGCAAGCACTGCTGTCAGCAAAAGCAAGGCAAGAGCAGAAGTAAGCAATTGAATGCAACAGTATTACAGAACAGCTCTATTCCACAGTCTATTAATTTCAGTGTTATCCATCTAGAAACATAAAATTACAATGGCCTGTTTGTGACATAACCCCAACAGTTCTAATTCTACAAACACCAGAAAGCTTATTTGAACGAGTAGTTCTTAATGGAACTGTTCTTGCGTAAAGTAGAAAACAACCCTTGTCTTAACAATGTAATTCCTAAATAGAGAGTATTGTAAATCAGCACAGCAGCTAAGAAATGCAGAAATCTAGCTGACAAAGATAAAGCAGCTGAATTCTTTAAAATAAGTTTCCTTAAGATGATCCTGAATGTCTAGATGGAAGGAATACTCCACTTAGCAGCAATCAAGGGCAAGATTCACTTTTGGCCTCCTGAATAGCAATTTGAATAAAGCCCCAAAAGGGAAGAAGAAAGTTAGGTTCCTATAAATTCTCAGTTCCTTGGGTTGGAGACAGGCCATCAGATCCATGTGTTGCATTATGCTCCTACAGCTGCTTCCTACTGTGTTATGATGGTTCATGGAACAATGTGGAATAGCTGAAATTTTGATCATACTTACCTTGCCCACTTCTGCACAGTAAACTTGTAGCCTGTATGTGCCCAAAGAGGACTGCTAGTACTCCAAATATATATGTAAGACCATCACTGTCAACTAAAATACATTCTTTGTCTATATTGGCATACCTAGAATGTTTCATATTTCACACCATTAAAAGAGAGAGGAGGAAGTATCTGTCACACTAATTATTTGTTAAGCCATTCAAAATTAATGACAAGTATTACAGTTTAGTGTTAAGTTTATGGTTGGACTCAATGACCTTAAAGGTCTTTTCCAACCTAAATGATTCTACGATTCTATTCTATGATATTTTACCCATATGAGTGTTTGCAGTGTTTTTTTCCAGTTCTCTCTGCAACTCCTCTGCAGCTGGAATTTCAGCAATAGCTGGAGCAGGTGCAATACAACAAATCTTAGGCTCTTCATTTTCTAGATGCCTATTTTTAACACACAAATGTAAGGTAAAAACATTTATTAAGCACCCTCCACAATATCTAGCTCAAATCCACTAATCATAAACAACCTACAGTTTCCCCTGCTAAAAAATATTCTTATGCTTCAATTTGTGTGATTTTTAAACACACAAAATTTAAGAGGCAGAACTTCTGCTAACCCATATTTCTTATAGGCCTATGATACACCTGCATCATTGAAACTTCAGTGTGCTTCGAAAAACATTTCAAAATATGGGTTATGAACCTGGAAATTTCTAGCCCCACAATTCTATTGATAGACAGAAAAGGGAGTTATAAAAAAAACATTCTGCTGTAAAATTATCCAGAGTGTGGAAAAACTTGGAAAACAATTATATATATTTAACAATAAAGATTTACCTTTGTCTTGTATCTGGTCTTTCATAAAACAAATTATCCAATGAAAAGATCATATCTGCAGAGTTGAACATTTTTAGATCAAATGTGAAGTCTCTTAATTTGCAAAAGCAGAACAAGGAACTGTGAAACTGAAATTACTAGAATTAAACCTGTGTAAGCAATAGAAAGCTTATTAGTTATAAGTGCCAATACTTAATTTCTGTATTTTTTTTCTTTTAGACCTCTTGCCTAAATCCTTAATTCTTCTTCAAAAAGAGATTCTCTCTCCTTATAAAATATGGTTCATATTACTTATGACCAAAAAATCCTGTAGGACAGCACTCTAAACCACCTTTACATCATCATGATATTTCAGGAGGGAAAAAGTGGGTAAGAGTGAAGATCCAGATAAAGTTTATGTTAAATTATTTAATTTATAAGAATAATGCTAAGATTATTTTATACAACTGCAGACTATATGTTTTTTCCTCAGATTGTTTCTGTTCACTGGAAAAACATGATCTGTCTTACGATCAGATTCTGTTAATGTTGGGTAGATAATAGAATAATTTAATTTCGTAAACAATTATTTTAATTTACAAGTAAACCAGATTTTTTTTTTTTAACCTACATGCAAATTGCTTACCTGGACAAGTGGAGTATGGGTCCAACTCCTTAACGTTGTTAACAGGTTTGTTCTGAAACATCAGGACCAGAGATTATTTCTAAATTATTTATCATATACACCAGTTCTAAAAATACTCCAGTTAATTTAAGTGTTTTTCATTTAGCACCAACCCTAGGCATTAGACATGTTTTCTTTATGTGTTTGTGTTGAGAAGTTTCACAGCTCTTAATTTTGCTTAAGGACAACTTTAAAATGCAAAGATCTCACTAAAAGAACACCACAGAAAGGATTTTGAGTCAAAAATCTTAGATTTACTGAAACAAATAGTAAAATACCAAATCAACTTCAACACAGTTTATAAAATTCAATAAAGGCCAAATCTGGTGATAAAATAACAAAGTAAAGCTATCTTCTTTACCTACAAAGATAAACCAAAGGTGACACTTCTTTTGTACTCCAGCATCTCATTAGTTACAGATAAAAAAAAAAATCACCTTTAAGAGTGCTTTGCAAATACGATTCAGGTTTACTTTATTACTCTACACTGTCAGCTGTGAATCAAAAATTTTAAAAATATTTTTTTTCCACAGAAGCCATAAAACTTCAAATATTCCAGAGACATGTTTCAAATTTGAAATAGAAAACATTTCACAATACCGTCAGAATATAGAGCATGTAGTCAAAGCTGTCTGTGAACACAGTGAAGAGGATAGGTTTTAGAACTTCAAACAAGAAACCTGTCAATGCCCCTTTTACACTCCTTTTCAGAGTAAGTCTGCAACACCACTTCTGCCAATTTCTGCCACTCTCCTACTGCCAGGAATTGGCGCTTTTTGCTTCACACTAATAAATCTAGAATCTATAAATCACACTAATAAATCTAACAAAGCTGGCTAATTTTGCCACCATGCTTTTGCATGCTTTACATGTCAGTAATCTAAAGCAGGAGTTCTCAGGTTTGGGTATTAGTAGTGGCAGCAGAAAGCATCTGTCAGGAGTACTATCAAGTTGCTGCTATTCAAGTAGTAATTATCTGCATTAAGTGCTTATCCAACTGAATAACCACCACTCCATCAGCTCCAAGGAGCTGCAAGCACTGCACACCAGTATGAAATGGTTTTCCATACCTCAGGTGTGGAATTATCTATCTATGATTATGCAACTTCCATTTAAATAATTTGGATTTACGATTCCCATCCTTGAGCAGTCTTTGCTATACACAATATTTAATCCCCCAGGCCCTTCAGGTCCCCGCTCCCTATACATCATTTATTCTTTGTCATTTATTCTTTGACTGGGTCTATGAATTCCAATTGCTTTATAACGTAAATAAAAATTATAGATGTCAGTCATTCTAAGAGGCTGGAAAACCTTGGCATTTCTCCTTTATGCACTCCTGCAGACACCCATCTGCTTGCTGGTTGTCAGCTGGGACACCCCCCTCAAAAACCCCAGCCAAGAAACAGTGAAGTCTCTCAGACTTTTTTTCTTCCTTTAAAAGAAAAAAAAAGGGGGGGGGGGGGCAGGAGGAGTGCAGGCAAAACATACCTCCAAGATGGACAGGAATCAAAGGGCCTTTTCCATAGTCTCAGTGCTGATAGCACAGGGAAAATGCACATTCAAGATGGCAGAATGAGCGACATGAGTAGGTGTCTGCAGGAGCAGCACAAACCATTGATTCACACTGACAAAGAGATGTTTGCCAACTCCTATAAGCAAAGACCTCTCGTATCTGCTTTAAGAAACGGCTTACTATAAACTTACTATAGGCTACAAGGCAGTTTGTTCAGTTTTGATGCCCCTCTGCTTTTCTCTTCCTTCCTGAAAACAAATCCTTCCTCCGACCTCTGTATTTCACCTCAATGCTCTCTCCAGGGGGCCCAAAGTGAAGGTCGCAACCTTCAGCGCTGCCGACCCAAACAAAATGCAACTGCTCGCTCCCAGCTGTGGGCCAGCTGCCCTGAGGTGCAGAGGGCATCCGCACCGCACAGCGCCCTTTCTCCGTTCCTGCGAGCCCCTAAGCCCCCCCCTCACAGGCAGCGCTCCCTATCCCGCCCTCCTCCTTCAACTGGGGAAGGAGAATCTGACGGAGACGCTCTCACCTACCAACAGCGCCTCCCGCCACCACCGCGCAAAATGGCGGCAACGGAGGGGGTGCCAAGGCGCCCCGCCAGCGCCCGGCGGTTAATGCCCTTCGGCCGAGCGAACGCGAAGGGACGATTGCCGCCCAGTCCTTTCCTAGCACCGCCCAGGGGAGGGCCGCCCTCCAGAGTTTGCAGGAGCCGGCCGGCTCCGGCTGTCCGTCACCGCGGCGGGGTTTGTGGGCTCCCGCTGGCACGAAATGGAGGGCGCCGAGCCCGCTCCGGAGCGGCTGCCTTTCTTCCGAGGCGCGGCCCGGCCGTTAACACCTGACAAACCGCCCACGCTCACAAATCCTGAAACCAATGGAAAGGAAGGTGCTAAATACTCCTTATAACGGTAAAAAAGGAATGTGGTGCCAGAATTAGAGCTTGTCCAAGCATAGATTTACCAGGAATTACTCCGTCCGTTGAAACGTCTTTGCTTTTATAATGGTATAAATTAGAAAAGGCAGTTGATTCTTCTGCCATATGACTCTGCTATCGAAAGGATTCCTACAGGAAGAAATACCTATTGATCTATTGACTGAAAATGCTGATGCTTAGAATATTTTCTAGTGGATTTCTGAAAATAATTCATACGTATTTTTCTCATGCTGCTGCTGAACTAGAGCAACAAAGCTGCCTCAAACAGTTTCTATGAACTGAAACAATATTGCATGAAGTATTTGTAAAATGCAGAAGTAGGTTGCTATTTTTTTTCCACAGAAATTCTGCAATTTATAATTTTGGACTTGCCATTAGAGCATAGCTTTTGAACGAGTACATTTAAAATAAATTGCAGAACTGTCTCAGAAAGACTAAATTTTAAGCTGGTTCAAAGCTTCATGCCATTCAACAAATACTGTAGAGGCAGCTACTGTAAATACGTATTTCCTCATACATAAATAGATGAAAAGGAGACAGAAGATTTTCTCAAATATTGATCGATTTTAACACAAATAATTTTTATTTAATCACCTTTGTTTTTATTTCTTGAAAATATTGATTAATTTTTAACTTTCCATTTCAAGTTCTTAGCCATTGTATGTTTACATAATGTAAATGAATTATCTCAGACTGTGCAAGCTCAGGTCAATTAAAAGCATGCAGTAAAGGTTATGCTCATTTTTACAATTCTGTGTATATGAGATCTTTCCTTTATTATTCTTACCCTAAAAGGCTCACATCAGAACTGTGTCATATTACTATATTCCAAAATGTACACCACATGTTTAGATGCTTTAATCCACCTCCCCATCTGATTACTGGGCAGACAGCCAAGGGTAAGAAGCACTTCATTCCTACTTCCAACATGACAGGATCTTGGCCAGCACAGAATAACAAAAGATTTTATGGTAAAGAGCTTAGAATACAATCAGGATTGCTAATGAACCCATTGTCTGAAATTAAATTCTGAAGCCACCAATATTATTCAGTAATTTGAATAAAAGTGGGGAAATGTTTGTGCTTATAAGCATACAATAAGCATTCATTTTGTGCTTTTAATAAAGTCTGAAACCAGAAAGCATTTTTACTTCTTACTATTAGAGAATGCCTTCTTCGATTCTGGCCTCAGGCAAGTTTCCATCTTAGTTCACAACATCTGCTTTTAGCTGACCAGACTTTAAAGTTTAAAACGATAATACAAACAGTTCATTTTTTAAAGCTATTTTTTGTTCAATTCCCTTCCCTAGGTGACATCTCCCTCAACACACATACAAATCACATAAAATATATAGCAAAGGAATCTCTCAACTGCTCTGAGACACTTTAATTTTTTATTCTCCACAAGCCTAACATCTGATCTACCATATGTTTTGACTCTTTCCAGCTCGTGGAGATCACATACTAAGTCATAAACCTGCATGTTCTGGAGCAACGCAACTAGAAAATCACGAACACCAGACATTGGTCAGTGATCCATATGATAATAGAATAATACTCATACTTGGTAAATACAGAGCCTGTTAGAAGATTCAGTTTTCTCCAGAACTTACACAGTGGACAAATCAGCAACAAATTAAATGCAGAAAAGTATCAAGACATTAAGTGTGCTGACAATCGTCAGTGTCTTCTCTCAGTTTCCTTTGTTTGGCTTAATCCACAATTTCAGAGATGTGACAAAACCATTGGTCTCTAAATTTTTAAAGCACCCTAAACTCATAACAGAAATCACTATGAAGTATTGAAAGTGCTTAAAATCACAGGTGACCGCTGAACTGTATGATTTTTACCATGTGCTTGAGATGGTTGCAATGATTCATTTATTAAAGAAATTGTAAAAAGAAAATATTTATTTGCAGCTGCATTCTTTTCCAGTCAAAATTGGGAAATAAAAATACAGTGAAACCCAAGTTGATTAGATGAAGAAAAGAGGACTTTCTTCCATTTTATCCTGTTGGCTAGCGTTTACATATGTGGGCCTGATATTGTACCACCCTTGCAAAAGCTTAAAACAGGTGAATAACTTGATTCGTGGCAGCTGAAATTACTCATGTGCATAAGTGTTTGCAAGATTGGGTCTTAAGAGAGCTAAATGCAGCTCCTGCTGGGACCTGGCAATACTGCTCTGCATGTCTGCCGGAGGGGATCTCCCAGACCTGATGCAAGGCACTTGCTCCCCAGGGCTGGAGCCAGCAGCCTGCTCTTGCCATACCCCTAACATATGCTTCCCCAGGAAGTTCAGCTCTCGACCTTTGGTTTTTATGTGGCTAAAATAGAACATATTTAACACTACTCTTCTTTTTTCATGGTGAGGTGGGGAAAGTGTTCTTTTCTGTACTTTTTAAGCCTTTGTTTCCTTTTTCAGTTTCTTACCCATACATTTTTTTAAGAAATTAACTCTTCCCACTGAACCCCTGAGGCATAGGCTAACCACCAAGGACAATTTTCATTATATATATAGTATTGGCATCTTGCTTAACAAACAAGCAGATTCCACATTCACAACTCCACCCTGAACAAACCTCGTCATGTACAAACACATTATTTTATGTCATGTACTATTTAGAGACATTAGCAATTTTACATGTAGACAAAGGAGATTGAGTACAGATTTTACAGTTTACATAGCTGATACTTCTTAATTTCTATATATTTAAATAATAGGCTCAGTTGATAAAAATGAGACAAATGCAGAAAGAAAATGAGATTAATGCCATGGTGATATTTGCTCCTTCGGGGTATACTTCGTAAGAGACAAGTCATTGCTGCTTCCCTTAAAAGTAAAACACAAAGAACGTAGAATGTCCCATTGATCAATGTCCATGGAGCCTGCTTTTGACTAAATGACAAATAAACCTGAAAGTTGTATCTGCAACCACTGTTTTAGAAAAAAACTCACTTGGCTATTTCATCTTGTCAGTTCCAACAATGTACTTTTTTAAAGGGAGGAAGGGAATGGATGTTTTTTAAGCTAAAGCCATTTTGTTGAAGTCAGATCTCAACAAAAGTATAAGGTACAACATAATGCTCTTATTTTATTAGCTTTTTGCTCTAAATTATTATGAATCAATGTTATTTACTACTATACAATGGATAACATCTGGAACCCAGATCCTCTGGTACTTCATTCACTTTGACAAGATTTCCTGTCAGCATAATTTCTTGCTTTGGATTGGAAACTGTATAATTCTATTATTGAGAAAAATGTTTCAGAAACCCCTAAAAAGGAATACATTTTTAGATTTCTTTTTATTAGATAAGCATATTGTAAAATCTGCAGATTTTTCCTAGAACAATTTTCTCATTTGTCAAAAATATAAACAGGTCTAATAAAAATTGTCATGAATAGTCCCAGTTCTGTGGTGAGCTTTATGCAAGAACAGTGAACTTAAGTGATAATGTTTTATTGTTGCAATGTGAGCTTCTATCATTTTATCAAACTAGTTCCCTGTAGAAAATAAAGTCATTTTCTGCCCATGTTTTTAAGTAACATTGACTGTTTATTAATTTCATTTTGTGTACAGTTTTGGCAACTTTTAAAAAATTTACTCATAGTAGTCTTCATATATCACTCTGAATCACTGAATAAATGTATGTCCAAAATATTCATCTTCCAAATCTTCAGTTCTACAAATATTCCTCAGTAATACTTGCAGACCAGTTGACTTTGAGTTTGGATTGTAAGTGAAAGCCTGCTAACTTGCTGCTGCTCATTAAACTGGCAGGAAAACACCTTATGGAGAGGAACAGTCCATAGAATAAATCAGGAAATGTAATTCTCAGGAAAAGGGATGTTTCTCGTCTTAGAAAAGCTGCTTATGTAGAAGTCTTAGTAAGACTGAGGTATTTTTCCACATTCAAAGGACAGAAGAAAAGCTGTGAGTTTTGAAAATCTACTATAAGATGAATTTTTATAATATATTTTGTTTTACACTTAGCATTTTTATTCACCAAGGGTTATGTCTGTTGAAATGTGGGTTTATTTTTTTTTTTTGGCAGATGATGATTTGAGGAGCAGATGAGAGGTAAGGAAACCTTGATTCTTTGCATGACAGTATGGCCATTCAGCATCTATATTTCTGAGTCTTCCTCAAAGGAATTTTTCTTTGTTTTGTGTCTACTCCATTTTCTTTGGGGGGTGGGGGTGGAAAGCAAATATTTTAGCTACTGTCCTCTTTGAAATGCTCATCCAAAGATTTCTAGAAATCTTTGCATTTCTTTTTCTTCCTTCCCTGGTCCCATCCTAATTACTAAACTTTTGTTGATTAAGGTGGAATAAAGCAGCTCAGCCACATAAACCATGTTTAAAGCAGCAGTGATCCACATGTGAGGTAAATGGGGTCCAGCCAAGATGATTAATGGTTTGATGCAGTCAGAGCTAAGACACATATGTATTCTAGAGATAATTCTGATAATTTTAAACTGTCTTTTCTAGGATGACAGCCTGCTTACTCAGTTATTTCTAATAATTTTCCATATTGTAGCTATGCTGTACATTTTAAGTTAAACAGCAACAATATGCCAATTAAATTTCTGCAGACTATATGATCTGAACACCCTACAGATCCTTAGATTTTTCAAAGTAGGTCCGTGTATACAGACTTTGTTTGATCTCTGGTTCATGTCAACCTGGTTTTGAAACATATCGTAACTAGAAAAATATTTCTTTATGGTATGTTAGTTATCAGGAATGTGATCTATACTGATGGGGGGAGAGTTCATGCCGTGATCTTTCTTCAGAAGTGAAGTTTATTCTCCTTGCATTAACATAGAAAGCATATGTTTCTTAAAGTTTGTATTTTCTCTAATACTTATCTATTTTAACTTTTATGACCATAAAGAACATTGCCTGGAGCCTTATGATTTTGAATTTAATAATTTGATGCTTGATAATATAGTAGTATTTAACTGATTGCATCATGAAAAGGTTAAGTGCAAAACTGTCTCTGGTACACAGCTAATAAAGTATGGTCCAGTCCTGAGGAGAGCTTTAGGATATTATTGCAGTCTGAGTAATAAACAGTAGGAATTACAAGTGCAGAAGTATTATGTATCCTTGCAGATGATAAAAGGGACATAAGCCAATCCTCCTGACTCCGTATCAGACACCAGGAAAGTGTTTGTCTTTTAGCACACTTGTGAAAGGTGTGAGGAAACTGTACTGTTGTAGATGCAACAAGATGTTGACATTACAGTACACATAAGAATGATACACTATCTAATACTGAAGTATCTATTACATTGATTAGTTCATCATAGTTCTTGGGTTCACTGACCTTCACATACAGATCTATGCAATTCTACTGCACAAGTCTCGAAAGCATTTGAACAGAATGCTTTTTTTGGACTGAAAATCCTTGTGAAGCAAGTATAATTCAAAACTTGAAAGCAGCGAGTATCTTACATTCAGCAATGCAGTAAATTGTAAGTTGCTCAGGTTTCAGCTGGGGCACTTGAGACAGTTGTACCTGTTCCTGACATGTTACCTTCTGAAAACAAAACCCAAAACAAACCAGAAAATTACATGAGAAGCAGCAGAATAGAAAGGCTTAGTACACTCACATTTAAGAAATTGTCCATCACCAGCTGGGTTTGTTCCAAGCAAACTGTGGACTCCAAATTGCAGCACATGTCAGGAATAGGCATTGAATTAGATTGAACATGTTCTGAGAAACTTCCAAACTAAGAAGCAAGGGCAATGACTGAAGCTTGGGGACTTCTCACCATCACAAAAACATTTGAATTTAAAATCCCACTGCACTTTGGCACAAAATGCTGAGGATGGTTTATGCAGACTCAACTTATCCTCAAAAGTAGCACAACTGTTTTGGTGAAAGTTGAGAACCTGAGATACCAACGTATTGCAAAGAAAGAAAAACTTCTGTCACGCAGAATTTTTTATAAAAATTGAAGAGACAGCAAGGAACACAGTTCAAAAATGCAGTATGTTGACGCACTACCAAAAGAAACAGTTAGATATGAAACACTTATAACAAGCTGACTACTGACAATGATACAGAAAGTAGGTGACAGCATTTCAAAGTCAAGACATTCTACATACTTGTTGATGTGTTTACAACATAGATGAAAGAGCAGTTTCAAGATTTCATAGAGAAATGCAGGCTGACACATTGACATCGATAAAGTTTTTAAAACATCTCCTATAAAACCATGAAGAAAACTTTGTAATTTGCATATTTAGTCCAGCTATTTGCTAATCAGCCCTTTCACATAGTAATTCAGACCATATAGACTTACTGGTTAATTTTTTGGTAAGACATTCAGAAGGACACATTTAAATACATAAAAAGATGGAATGGTCAGTGGACTGAGGCTGCATCTGTAGAAGAACTCAGGATGCCATCATGCTCTCACAGTTTTGTGTCTTCTGCTGGAATGTGGTATATGTGTTTTCCCCTGGAATGTCTTGTGGGAAATTGGAAACCCTTGGCTCCCTATGTAATTCTGGGGAAGACTTAGGAACTTACAGAATCTAGCAAGTCACTACGAAGTATGGTAAGTTTCTCCCTTCTCATTTTCCAAACAGTATTATAGTTACAGCACACACTCAAGATCCCTTCCCTTTTTATGAAGTGAGTTCAATCCACATCTCCCACCTTCTGAGTGAAAACTCCAATTACTCAATTAGTGGGTTTTATAGGCCAAGCCTGTCTCAGCTTTTTCATGGTAAAATAATTTGAAATGGTATGGAATAATTAAACCTTATGTAGAAAGAGTGCATATGTGCCAACACAACTGTATGGCTCTGGAAAATCACCTGAGAGTGGTGAGACACCCCCTTCCCCCCAATCACTGCATTCCCCTAGGCTACAAGAGAACACAGTCATGTATGCTCTTGTGCAAATGTTTAATTCATGCAAAGGAACCCAACCAAACACCCACTATAAGCAAGCAAAGTATTTCTAGTGACATCAGTGATCACATCTGCAAGGAGAGCCAAAAGGTCAAATCAATATTTAAAAGTGGAAAATGTAATTTGTTCACATTCTAGTAACACTGAATTGCGGGAATGGCATTTACATAACTTTTAAAACTGTTTAATTTAGTATGAAAGAAACTAAAGATTAAAAACATGTACTTTAAGAGAATGCTTTTGAAAATCATACTCAATTAATAAGATCAGCTTAACCTAAACTGTTGCTGCAGCATCACTAAACGTTAGAAAGTGTGGGTTTCAACTGTTTATTAGCATTCATTACTTCTTAATACTCATTTAAGCATATTTTCCTGTAAAACAAGCTAGAATTGAAACATCTAGGCAAATGACTTAACAATTAGTCTTCATAACCTTACTACTAAATACCCAGTGTGAAAAAAATAATTTCTTTGTGACAAGGAAGTGTTGTTTTGTTTCTTGAGAAGTCACTGATAGATTTCTTTTTGCATATGTTTTTAGCTAATTAAAGTATTACCCGAGTATCAGGAGAATGTTATCCATCTCCTGTCACCTCGTTTTAGCTCTTGCTTTTCTCTTGACTTTAGCCTTTACAGAGCCACAGTTGTAAGACCAGGGAGTCCATAAGAATCTCCAACATGGGCTCCTGCATGTGAAAAGCCATTAAATTTCACTGAGTGACCCCCTCCGAGACCTGTAACCTTTCCATTTCTCTCCAGCCTTTTTTGTTTTCTCCAAAATGTGACCTTTGGCCTATATTCACAGTCTGTGCGTAGATTTTAGAAGCAGAGGGATTTGAGGCAGAAGCATTTCCTTGGGCAAGAGAAGTGGCAACAGCAGGAGTACCAGGGAAAACAAAGTGTTAGGATAAATCTCCTCTAAAAAAACCAAACCTACCACAAAAAAAAAATCACAGTGCCAAGCTATCCCTCCCAGGTACTACATACGTATGGGGAATAATCTTAGTCACCAGCACACACGGTACAGAATATAGATCTACAGGACTTTAGAATTAACTTTAATAAACTCACAGTATTCATTATAAATAAAAGTAATTAAAAAATATGGCATGTGAGCAAGAGAAATGCAAAGTTAAGACATAAGCCCAGTGTTTATGCAATTTTAGAGCACATATTTTTCATGTTGCCAGTCAGCACACTGGCAGTCTGCTACACAGGTCTAACCTAACTGCTTTCCAGATGCCAAAGGCAAGCAAAGAGGCACAAGGCAGTTATCGTGATGGAGCTGAGATCTATCACCATAATAACTGTGCAATAAAACAGTGGACATCAGCTTGGTGGAGGAGGTTTACTCAGCAAAAGAAGGAAAGAAAAGGAATAAGCATAGGGAAGGACTCAGAGTGGCTGAGACTCCTGGAAGGGGCATCTGGATCCTGACTTCCCAACATTGATAGCACCTGCCTTGGTCTGTTCCCAAAGAAAGATCTGGTTGCATTTACTCACAGGTATTTCATGTTTCAAAAGTGAATACTTATTTCCTTGAATGCCTTCTAAGCTTTTAAGACTGGGTCATTACTACTGCTTCTTGTCATCTGTTTCACAAAGACTAAAGAGAATTTGCAGCGGTCTTTCACAGAGACTTTCTGCTTTGTCATTCAACAATATTTCAGTAATTTCTAATTCATTCAGAAGAGTCATGTAGAAAAAAAAGCATTAAAATGAGATTTCGCAAGTGCAGAATTCCTTTTTTTTTTATTTCAGTTAAATTTTTTGCATTATCTACATTTTTCCTAATTATATTTTAATAGTGGAAATCCTGGCAATGTTGTTTGCTGCTGTTGTAAAAACAAACCATCTTTACCATGATGATTTATATAGATAGAGAGTATGCAGCAGGTATCTGAAGTTATATATAGTTGAAATTTGCGTGAAATGGTATTTTTATGTTCTATTTTGACATTATATGAAGAACTGTTGGCCATATTTTTTGAAAGGATTAAAAAAAGCACTATTCTCTTATTAAATTGGGGAGAGGGGGTTGCTACTTATCAAATTTCTATTCAATATCCATGACATTTCAAGTAACTGCTATTTTAAACATCAAAACTCACAAGAAATCTCTACAGAAACCTTGGAAGAGAGGGAAGAAAACAATGCTAAACACAAAAGACAATGCTGCATTTCATTACTGTAATTGTTGCATTAAACCAAGCTTCTAGGTTAATAACCTACTGGTTCTCAGGAAAGAGACTGAATATTTCAAGTCATATACACACAATTTCTCTGGTTTGAAAAGAATCCCTTTCAAATAAGGTAACAGTTAACACTGCAGAGGGATTTTTGCCCCTTTGCAATGCTCTATAGTTCTAAAACAGTAGCTGGAAATAGGACTTCAAGGCAATGAAGGAGAGCATAAGATGAGTTCAGGAGCTTTCTGTGATTCCACATCCATTGAATCATTAGTACTTCTGAAACTCGAGAAGACTGGGTATTGTGTAAAATAGCTTGAGGGAACAGCTTCAGAACATTAAAACACAGTCCACAGGCATTTTCTTAAAGAACCCCCCTTTCCATAGTTCTGTCCTCTTCTTTAATATTTTAAGCTAGATGCCTTAAGTGATATATGTATTACTTTCCTTTCACTATAAAATTTCTCTTTGACAGAATGCTTTGGTCTTGGGGCCCCAGTTCTGCTGGCGGCTCCGAACCACTTCCCTCAGCCCTCCAGGACCCCGGCACACCTCTGCCGGGGATGCTGCCGTGCAGGTTACGGCACAGTTTTCTTTGTGTGTATTGCTTTGTTCTGCTGTGTGGGAGTACAGAACACTTCTCTTACAAACTGTGGTTCTTTGTTCTTGCGTTGGTAGCTCCTCAGAGCCAAACGTGTGGTAGGCACATGGAAAACACCCGACAGTACCACTGCTGCTTTTCATTACTCTGAACTGAGGGGTTAATTCTACCTGTTACACTGATGTAAACAAGGACTAAATACAGTCTTGTCTATAATGCTAAACTAAGAATATACATAAATAAGTGTAGCTAAAGCCAGGAGTTCTGGGGCAGGGAGTTGGCAGCTTTGAGATTTACATTTATTTAATTTTTATTTTAAACTGTAGCAGTTAGAGGCAGAGTTTCCTGTGGGTCACGAGTGGGGGCAAAGATTGAAACCACACCAGTCATTTTATCATGGGAGGGGTGGGCTTAAAGGCTTGCTGTTTCTGTTTGGCTGTTTGTAAAATCTGTAGGGGTTTATCTGCCAAACAACAAGAATAAAAGAGCTGGAGTTTAAACAAATACCTGTAGCTTCTTCTGGTTTTAGACCAGTAAAGTCTTGTGGGCACGCACACATGCATAAACCATAATAGCAGATAAGTGGGTACAGCTTTATTTGCATGCAAAACCAGCTGTTAGATTAAATAATTGTTCTCACATCAGTCACAACTTAAAAATACATCTGCTACAAGTATAAAAGATGTAAGAAAGTGTTTCAAGCCAATTTGGTCTTCTTGCTTATTAATTCTGGGAGCTGATTCTCTTCTTCATCACTCCTTTTTACACCACTGATGTCAAAATATGGAAAACATGAATACTAACACTGTAAAAAAAACCCTAAATATTTTTAAATGAGCATTGATGAGTAGAATGTACACAGAATTCATAATTTTAAAATGTGCATAAAATAGTGTACTGTTCAAGCAATAGTGTACAGTATCATGCTTTCCTAAATGATCTTTTAATTTGAAGAATTTAATCTTGTTGAAGCAGGATGCAGATGTGAAATGGGTAAATGTTTAGTCATAGAAGATACACAGGAGAAGAAATTCAGCAGTATCTACAGGACCATAGCAGTAACAACAGTGGAACAGTGAAGTTACAATTGCCTAGAAACAGCCTAAGACAGTGGAAAATTTAGCCTTATGCATTGATTTAAATAAAAGCCTGCATGTATGTTGTTAGATTGTATTGAAAGTGACATTATGTTAAGAGGATTCAGACAACAGAGTTGTACTGATGTAAGCTCAGGCAGAATTTAGCCCTGCCTATCACATATATTATACATGCGCTGCTCATTCTCCTTTGTTTTGCTCCATTCTGACCTAATGGTTGTCTCTGTGATGCTGATTTCATCCTTGACCCTGGCTTTCTTCCACTCCCTGTATCTCCTGTGGCTGCATATTACTGCTCTCATTGCTTTAGCCATTTATTTTTCCACCATAATTTCATCCTCACTGAAATCTCCTGCTAAGAAATCTGATTATTTAAAGCTATCATTGAAGCTATTTGCTTTCCTAATTTGAAACGCTTGTATTTTGACCTTAATGGTTCTCAATATAAGCACTCATCAGAAACATTAAAATGAATCAACTTAAGGCAAATTTTCATGTTAAAATGTGACCATTTTCATCTTCAGCTATCCCTACCAGCTCTTCATTGATTTCAGGATCTGTTCAAAATGTCTCTCCTTGTTCTCCCTCATGGATTTTCTCCAGACTACCTTTTCATCCAGAGACTTCACTTTACATTCCCTCTCTCCTTAGGAAATTACTTTCATCAGAGCTGCGTGGGTACCAAATACTATCAAGTGAGGCTGTGTTACACACAGCTTCATTTGCATTGTATATATACAAATTCAGATAAAGTCAGTGGAGAATAAGGTCCTGTTGGTCAGTGCTGTGCAAGATTGCCCTGGGATAAACAGACCATCTACAACACGGAATACCCCTAACTGTGTCCAAAGGGCATATTTTGGATAAAAACCAAGAGGAAATTGGGTTTTCAGAGTTGAAAGGGAATGGCTAGGACACAAAGCCCGTGGCTACAAGAATATTGAATATAGGGATCGTGATGGAGAAACCTCTCAGCCTTTCTTCTGGCATGAAAGGCAGTATTCATAGGGGAGGGGGGCATTACAGTGCCTTATTTCTTTCCCCTTACTCATAAATCTCTGAAGGAAGACACCCTGCTAAGCTGTACACTTCTACAGTGTAGCTTTTCATATTATAGCAGCTTAAAGATCTTTGTCACTAGGACAAACATGAAAACTTCTCAGTCTTCCCCAGCAACTCCAAATTAAAGCTGTAATGTTCCTGTGCATTTCCGCCCCCCCATTAGCATGATTCTGTCCTATGTTACAGTTTTACCATCATTGTTCATAAAACTGCTCCTAAGCTGCTTCTGCTATCCAAAAAACCCCACTTCTTTCAATCCTTCCATCCAATCCTACTGCTTTCCCATTTGTTTTCAAGCTTTGTAGGATAAATACGTGTTTCTGAATGACTCCTTTTATTTTGCTACAAATTCCAGTTAACAGAGGGACAAAAGAGAGAATAAAAGGGATCACTGTGACAGTGAGCAACATCTGAAGAATGCCATGGACTTGCAGAAATGTCAGCTTACTACTACACTTGTACCAAAACCAGTAACATCAACACCTCGTTTGAGTACATGTGCTAGCCATTAAGTAGCTGACAACTCCTACAGACAAAGTACGAGCAGCCACCACTGCCTCCATCATCTCCCTTTTGGGCATACTAGTACCAAATCCATTTCCAGTTAGGCAAAAGAACTGGAGTACATCCCTGTGTTACTCATGAATTAAATTAATTCTCACTTGTCTTCTTAACATTAAATATTTTAGAAATGCCTGTTGGACAACAACATTTCAGTTTTCAGATAAACGTTTGGGGCTTGCTGCTTCCTTGAAGAGTGACATTATTTTTGATCCATTTAACTCATCATTTCCATATTTTGTAGCTATAATAGAAAGCAGTTGCATAATCAGCTTGCACATTTCTGTAGCTGTGCCATACGGTCCTGTGGTTTGCATACTACAGAGTGAAGAACAAAAAAATCAGAACATAAGTCATCAAAATCCTGCACTGGAAGGCTCATGTGCAGCCAAACCCTCTACTTGGAGCATGCCCACACCAAATAACAGAGCTAAAATATTTCCTCACAGAGGATATGAAAGACATCCACAAAGTCCAAAAATGGCATTGTGTGGGAGGACTTTGGGAAAAAACTAATGGACCACATGCCACCCTGCAAAAACATACTACAGGAGAAAGCAGGCAACCAGAAACAGGCAAGGCAATGTGACATAATAAAGTTTTCTAGATGAGTTTCTATGCTTAGAGGAACGTTAGAGAGTTAAGGCATTTGAGGGCATTTTTAAATGACTGTCCTGCCTATTCCAGATGCAGCCATACATGCTACTTGGTGCTCTTCCTCACCTTCTGGGGAGGGCTTCTCCCATGCACCCGAACAGGCAGCTTAGTAGCAAGGAAAGCATGGCTCCCACTTATTTGCTGAAGGTCACAGTAGACTGGAAACATGGCATGCCCTCCCACGAGGGGAGGAGAAGAAACAGAACAGCCTTCCCACAGCACTGCATCACTGTCCTCCCTGTCCTAGAGCCCCAGAAGGGCTGCCCGCTGTGTCCCGAGAGCTACGCCTCTCGCAAGGGAGGGAAGCCACAGTAAACATCAACGTTTTCCTCTACCAGCTCACAGAAGTTACCACCTTTTCACGTGATTAGTAAAATCAGCTTATTGTAGTTTTTCATATTATAACAATGAAGCTAGTTTTCATTTCAGTACTTGTAGCTGAGAGTAAAGAAAAAAAATCCCCCCCCCATCAGTTTTCTTTAAAAATAAATTAATCAGTCAAGTTGCGGCAAACTAGTCACAAGAGAATTCATCCGTGGAATTTAATACAAAGCTCTACAGTGCACCCTTTAAATAATGCCTTTCCGAGGCATGTTATTCTTTCCTCTTGGTGAAAGCAAAAAAAAAAACCAAAGCCCCCAAAACCCCCCCCAAAAGGTTATATACCAAGTTCAATAACTATTATACTACTACCACAGTAGCTGGTAGGCACCGCAGTAATGTTGGAGACAGATGACTTAGAGAAATGACTACTTTCAGTATGGGCAGACCACAAGAAATTAATTGCTTTTCTCAGATTTTAGTATTGTTGCCCCAAGGAAAACTGGAGTGGCAAGAGCAGCAAGCTACAAGTTGATCACTACCCAGACCGAGTAATTGTTCTGATTTACTAATGGGCTTGTGAGACTAAAAATGAAGTTACTTAGTTGCCTAGACTAGGATATATGGTCACCAGTTTAAATTTCTATATTTGCTGCCTTTGGCCAGAAAACCTGGGAGCTTGAAGCAGGGTCATGTGCAGTTACATGCAGAAAGAGCTGCCAGGCTGGAAACACATGGATCACGACCTACCTGCCTGGGGGGCTTTCATGGAGACTCTCTGCTGTACACCTCTGTAATGGAGGCGAGAAGGAACGGAGAACTAAGATGATGAGTGCTGGATTTCTTCCTCAGCTACAGTAATGTTCTCGTCAGAGCATACCAAAGGCTGGCAGCTCTCCTAGTGCCGGGAGGGACTCCCTCGGGCTGGCAGGGCCAGGCCTCAGCAGCCAGGGCTCATGCCGCCACCCCAGAGAGGGGCTGAGCGGGGCAGCCCAAGGCTGGGCCAGGCCGCGGCGGGAGCCCGTGACCAGGCAGAGCTGTGGGAAGCTGGAGACCAGCACTGCCACAGCTCCGCCAGAGCACGGAGCAATGCTGAGCGCAGTCTGGGCTGAAATAGGGTCCTGGGCAGGTGGGGAGAGGCCCCAGGTGGGGCCGATCAGGGCTGTTCGTGCCCCCAGGGCCCTGGCAAGTCTGAATGTACGGAACCGCTTCCAAAAAAAAAGTAGAACAAAAATCATCATAATAATTCCTCCCTTCACAGAGCTAGGAGTAAAATTCCCACTCGTTTCCGTAGTGAAAATTAGCATCTGTCCTCTACCAGGAGTGGAGAGGAAGGAACCGCTTATGCATTTTTGGATCAGTAACTTATCCCTTCCACTCAGGCCCACAAAATGGTGTAACGCGCAGGTGACAGCTCAGGCCCCCAGATTCACTATTTACTGAATTCAGTAGGTGAAGCTATGTAATTGAAGAATACTCTATGCACATTTTCTCAACTCATCTGAAATTCTAATTCTAGCCTTCCTAGAATATTGCAAATAGTCTACAACTTCACTTTCTAGATGATATACAAGCTGATTTTGTTTTCCATTTTCAGCCATGGGGGATCAAACATACCAAAATTAGCATGCACTTCAAGAATTTTTTTCTGCTCCTTTTCCTACTCTTTTTTGTAAATAAGCTTCATAAAATGTCCTAGGGGTTAGAGTTTGAGTCTGTTTTCAAAGAGAAATTATTTGGCATATCAAATGTCTCTAGACTTAAAAAGTTGTTATTCTTGGCTACAATGCTGCCACAGACGTCCCAGCAAAACAGACATTTGTACTTGTTTTACTTTCTGTTTTGACTCTGCTTATTTTGAATAATTGTGAATAATATTGTAAATAGGCAGCAAGTACATACTGTTAAAGGAATAACAGCATTTTGCTGTTGTCTAAAACTTTTAGCTTGTATTCAACACGCAGAAGATTAAAGAGTCTCCAGAAAAAAGTTTACTGTAATGACTTCTTTAAAAATTAAACTCCAGAAATCAAAGTTACGGTGCTACAATATTGATTCTTCTTCAAAAATCAGTGCAGTGAGTACTTCAGGTGTAGTGCTTTCAGGACTTACTCAATGTTATAAAAATAAATGAAAATAAAATCTGTGGCTGTACAAGCTAGTGTAAAAAGTGGGGTTTCCTTGAGGAATTTTGTGATTCTAAATACTTGATTGTGTGTAAAATGGCACAGAATTAACATACACGATTAATTTTGCTCTGACCAGCATTAGGTCCATAATGACTATGCAGAGTTGAAAATTTTCTGAACATTCTTTGCCTCCCTGATTCCGTCAGCCAAACCAGGATCCTTGAAGGTAGCTGCAAGCTGTTATTGGGGATTGCTCCCTGCTGCTCATCTGAACACACACGTGCCCATCTAGCACTGCTGCCGACAGCAGCACGCAGCCCAGTTCAGTGCCTTCAAGAAGGTTACACATGTGTTTAAAGTTATGTACATACTTAAGCGCTTGGTTGGATGAAGCCAAATAAAGCAGCTTGCAGACCTTTATTTCACATGCAAAAAATTGGTTCAAGAGCAGTCGTATACAATTACAGGCTAATTTCTTAATCTTGATAACTCTGAGATGTTGAGAGGCTTCCACAGGACATGCTCCATGGTCTTGTTTCCAGAGAAACACTAAAATCAGTCCATACCCCATTGGCAGTGTCAAAATACAAGCCAGCAACTTTTCCCACAAAACATCTTCAGCACTCCACACAAGCCCAGGCAGCCTAGATGTACTCCACTACTTCTAATATCCAGTAGTTTTGCTGAGGTGAATTTCAGAGGTACTGTGGGTGAGATTAAAAACTCTGTTTGGATGACAGCATAAAATAATAAAACCCTGTGGGCTGATCTGTAATACTCAGCAGGTGTTTCACATCCAGCCTTTTTCCCTTACATTTTCATTATTTTAAGTTATCTATCGGCACCCAGGATGCTATTGTGCAATAGCACTGGACATCTCATGACTGTATTGCTCTATATGTCTCATACTTCAACTCCACAGGGAGACTTCAGTGCCAGTATTTCAAAAAGTGCTTACTGCTTTAACTGCAATATATGGGCCTAACTTGGACAAAGCAATTTACAGAAACTTCTGTTAGCCACTTTAGTCTCTATGGCTTGCTCTGGTTTTGCGGAAGAAAATTCCTGGGCCCCTAAAGTCCCCTCTCCTGCACACACGAAGAAGATATGTTTTGGCTAAGCAGAGCATCAAGGCATCCCTGCTCTGCCTAAACCCATCAGCAGGCTGCAGACCTGGCTGTCCCATACCAGGATTCGGTGCCAGGGCTCAGCCCCGTAGGCAGCCTCCTTCCCAGCAGAGGTAGACCTGAGCTCACCACAGGAGTGCTCTGACTATCATCTGTACCCAAAGGGAACATGAAATGCCGGATGCGTAAATGATGGTTTAAAGGCAGTTTCAGGCGGTGCATTGTAGTGCCGTGCACACACTTAATCCTAGGTCTGCAGACCACCACCTCCGCCCAGAGGAGGCACAGCATTTCCCCGCCGTGCTTCTCCCTGGCATTCCTTATAGTCTTCTTTAGGCATCTTTTCATAATTCAAAATTATTTCAAAAATACCTTTCAAAAAAAGGTATTAAATTGTTCTGTTCCTTTCACAGGCAGTTCTTGGAACTTAGTGATGGGGATGGGTTTAGTCCATTTTCCAGAAAGTGCCTCCATCAAGGAGAAATGCATAAAGAAAAGAGCATTTTATCTGGATAACCCACTGTTTCCATTATAGTCACATAACGTCTAATTATGTGCTCCATAGATCTTCATATTTTGTTATAAAGCTCATAGTAACAAATCTGATAAATAGATTCTCTCCCCTGGCCACTACCAACTGAGTAGAAAAAATACTTATTTATGAAGCTTTATTAATAAAATGTGAATAATTCAAACAGCTTCTTCAGTGAAGAAACAGCAGTAGAGTATATTCTTATTTGCATATAAATGAAATGATGCTTTAGTGTCAGAGTGAAGAATTAAATAATATGAATTTTTACAGTGCAGTCCTGACAGTCTCATAAATATTATGGTCATAAGTTGCAGTTTCCTAAAAAACTCATTTTATCTTTTATTACAAAAATATGACCAAAGGGCCAAGTCCTGCTCATTTTACATGTGTGAGTATTCCCAGTGACAACACAATTATTCAGTAAGTGAGGTTACCAGATTCAGCCTTGTGTCAGATAGTGGAGCAAAAGCACGGTGTTGTCTACATATCTATTAGGAGAACAGAATCTCTTATTTAACCATGAGAAAAACCTTGTATGTTGGTAAAATGTAGAGAGCAAAGACAACTGTAGCTCTACGTTCAAACAGATGCTCCAAGTAAAGACCATAGATGACATGGGGAAAGGAAAGGCGCTCAGCTGATACCCTTACGGTGCCAGTTTTCCCCATAGTTACGCGAGTATCGGTTTGGCCAAGCCCAGTATTCCTGTTAGGCTGTCAGCTGCAGCAAATGTAAGAACATTTAAATTACTTTAAATGGATCATTGCAGGTGAGGAAAGCTTTAATTTTGTCTATTTTAATTTTGTCTAAAGGCTGAAAAAGTCTCTGAAGCACAACCCCAGACCAGCTATGGTGCTTTGCTTTTGGCTGTAGTCTCAGTTGTTTGCTGAGCCACATTTGAGACTGCAGTATTTGCATGGGAAAGGAGTGGATTTGGGTACAGAGCGCTGAGCTGGATGACGTGCATTCTCCTAGGGGGCAAATAAAGGCAAGGACCAGGGACACTACTTACGGAACTCCTCTGGGAGATGTTGAGCAGTCTCAGCAGCCGGGACAAGAGGTGGGTGCTGTCATCTCCTCGTTCCCTGTCAGTGCTATTTTTCTGTCCACAGTGCTGTGCAAGTGGGACAGCATGGTCAAAACACAGAAAAGGCATGCATGGAAAGGAAAGCTGGATCTGGGGCGATAGGAGGAAAAGAATTATTTATAGAGGTTTTGGAGAGTTTATAAAGTATAGAAATTTATTTATGAAGTCTGGAAAGGAGGGACTATGGGTGTATATAGTCTGATCTCCTGTAAATTACAGGCGACTGTATTTAACCCTGAGCTGAGCCTGCTGGACTCAAACACAACATAGCCTGTGTTTGGCTAGCCTGCATTTTCCAGGAAGCCATTGACTCTCAACCTGAAGACGTCAAGAGCCAAGAAATCAACCACAGCCCTTAACTGTTTGTTCCAAGGATTATTTATTGTCGGTGGCACTGAGTGCTACACTATTTTAATTTGCTTGATTCCAGCTACTAGGCATTATTTCTTCTTATTTCACTCTTTGGTAGGTTCAAGTGGCCCTTATATTCAATACTTTTTCCTGTGCATGTATGTATATACTGTTACCAACTCACCTTTCAATCTTACTGATCCAGTGGATAGGTTAAGATTTTTAGTTCTTCAATTACATGGCATTTTCTTTGACTTCAGGTCATTCTGTAGCTCTTCTCTATACTCCATTTTTTTTCAGTATCCATCTTGCAATGTGAACATCAGAACTGTGCATACCATGCCTTAATCGCCCTCGGCAATTTGCATATAGAAGTAAAAATTGCCACCATTAATATCTGCTCTCTGTCTATAAGACAAGGTTTGCACGAACCCTTTTTGCTACAGCAAACTCATCAGCTGACTCATCAGTCCTTTTCAAACTTCCCATTGTGTAGGAGAACCTGCATTCCTTATTCTTAGGTATATGGCTTCCTTCTATTGATTTTATTGCAACATACTTTCTTTGAACGAGACCCAGTTTACAAAAGGTCAAGAATCCCTCTGCATCTTTGCCCGAGGTCATTTTTATATCTATTTTTAACTCCCTTTAAATAGGCTGTAGAAGCTGCTACATTCTGGTATATTTTCTGACACCACAATAATTCTTGACATTTCAGATATAACCGATCAGAAAATACAGGCCGAGGCAGTCACTGCCGCATCGGAATGCCTTGTTCGAGGGCTGCACAGCACCGGGAAGCGGTCATTTGCATGTGACAGCAAAGCTGGCAATCTCAGCGTCTGTGTGAAATGGTTAAGGTCTGGAAATGGAAAATGAAAAACAGAAAAAAGGACTTTAATTCCATGGTTTTCAAATCAATCTCTTCATGTTAGTGCAAGACTCATGAGTCCTGAATGATTGAATTTGACAGTATTCCTAAAGGGCACAATAGCATGAAGCGATTTGTCTCAACCTGATGATAAAGAGAGAAAATTTTGCCATAGAATCATATTGCCTAACAAAAAGAGGAATTAAAGGTTGGAAAGCATGCAGCATTTAGGCTAACGAAGACTGAATAATACATGTAATGGTTTATACTATCATTAAAATTGAATTTTGTAGATATGTGTGTATATGTTTTTAATACTGCCAGGGCAATAACCACCTTTATTTTCTCATTTCTAAGTAGTTTCTGATTTCTAGTTCCAACTTTCTAATTCGTGAGCAGATGTTGGCAGCAGCGGTATGTAAGGATCTCCTACCTCTGTCTGTGCTGGGTACATTCCTCAATTATCTTCATGGATCTTGCTCATCTTTTTTCTCAAGGCTGGAGGACAGTACAAACACATGGAGACTTCTGTTAGTTTAATTGACCCTGGAAGAGGTTAGTAGACGTGCTTTAGTGTCAGCACGGATTCTTGTAGATCTCTCAGCAGATACAAAAGGTTTGATTCAGCTGCAGGTGCTAGCAGCGGTGGATGCAATCGCACAGCAGTGTTTGGATCCTTTCTTGGCGAGTTCCCAGAGGTGGGCTTTGGCAATTGCTTATCAGCCGCAGGGAACATTCTGCATGGGCTTGGCTTGTCATTTGGCTTCTCATCCTTCAGATCCAACCTGGAGATAAAGCCACAAGAGAAGACAGTGCAGCAGTTTGGCTTGCAGAGCATTAGACATGCTGTTTTGTTTGTCGTATTGAGTTGACCTTAATTTCTTCTCTTTCCTTCTGAGAAGTTTCTACCTTGGTACATTGTTAGAACTGGAAGCTGAGCTTTGGGTGAGAAGATGGAGTCCCCTCTGCCCCAAGAGTGAAGGAAGGGATTTCTGCTCACCCAAGCCAACAGAAAAGGAGGAGTGTCTTCTGCTGTAGCAAAGGCACAGAAGCTGTGCCTTTACTTATCCTACATTCATTCTGAATAAAGCAAAAATAAGCCAGAGGTACTTAAGCAAGTACTGAGGAAATATAGTGGAAATGGTACACGTAATCTGTCACTCTTCTGTGAAGAAGTACATGAAGAAAGACTTTAATGAAGAGGTGACTTTTGAGAAGGTATTCTCAATAAGAGGAGTCATAGCCAATTTGAACTTCTTCCTTAAACAGAGGAGAAGCAAGAAGGCAAAAGCATTTTTTAGAGAGATAAATGAAGATGCGCATCAAGGCTGGCATTTCTGGCAGGCTAAAAAGAGTAGAACAATAAAATAAAAGACAATATTAGATTATATTACAAGTGCAGTTATGCTCGTGCGAACAAGTAAATGTAAATTTGACATGATGGAGAACCAGAACCACTGGAAAGAGAGCACAAGAGAGCACAACACATTTGGATCGATAGGAAAGGAGGAAACGGAGAGGAACAAGCAAACAGGGTAGGTAAATGACCTGGGTCTAAATGAAACTTATGTTAGGTGTTGGAACCAAGTTGAATTGAGATACTGGAGGGAAAGAAACCACAGCTAGGCAGGGTCTAGGTCAGAAGATGCAATGAAACTGATTTCTTGCCGTGTATGAATGCATCCTAAGTGATGGGGAGGAAGGTACTATGGATATGGCTGATGGAGAAATGCCGATAATGAGCGCTGTGTAGAAACGGTGATGAGTCAGTGTTCTACGTGATGACAACTCCAAGGCAGGGAGGCCAAAAGAAGTTGGCTGAAACCCTGGCCTGGCCAGGAGGCAACAGAGCTAAATATGCAACTCATAAATAATCATCGGCTATTTTGCAAGTATTAATTTGAAAAAATAATCCATGGTTCCATACAGTATTCAGAAAATGAGTGCAGGTAAGACTGTCCCAAGAGGTTAGTTTAGAAGGACGAACCTGCACTCATGAATGTTTATGCTGCCCTTCCAACTTCTGTGAGATTACATGGATAAAAGAAAGAAGATAATTTGGCCTGCATTATTTTGTCATTATCCCTCATTTAATTCATGTTTGCTATAATCTTTTAAACACTGTCACCCGTAACTGAAATTATTGAGACTTAGCATACTTTGCTAAATCTCAGACTGCTGTGCTGGCTTATTAGAGCTCTTAACAGAAAGTACACATTGGAACAACTGTTGGGAGAAAAACCCCTACACATCAAAACAACCCCCCAAAAACCACCAAAGCAGCTCAGCAAATCGTTTCTGCACCCTCCTTCTAAACTGCCTAGTAAGAAATGACACAAGTTAGCAAAAGTGGTGGAACCTGTTTCTGCTTTTCCCAGTCTCATTAATCTAAGCGCCTCTTATTATGATGGAATAGCCAAGTTACAGTGTTGCCTTGGGAACTTCAGCAACACCAGGATTGGTGGTTATTTACCAAGGAGTGCAGTTAGATACCTCTACATAAAGTATGCAATAAATAAGAGTATTATGGTTCATATTCCAGTGACCAAGAGATCTATGCATTATCAAAAGCAGGAGAGCTACTCTTTAACAAAAGCAATGCTTTTTTATCTCAAAATAAAAAGAAATAATGAACAAATTGGATAAAAGACAAAAAGCACTAAATTATTTTATTTATAAACATGCAACTGCATTGGCTTCAGTAAAATACCACCACTTTAAACAACAGCAAAACGTAATTCCAATAAATAGTCTCTTTTCCTGGTCCTGCTCATTGTTGGTCAGTGGCTACAGTGCAGAGCAGAATCAAGATGCACATTTATTTTTAGTTATCTACTCTCTGCAGTCCCTTTTGTTACTTAGTCAGGTAATAAGGCAAAGCTGCAAGCCAAGTTATGTTCTCCGTTATTACTGGTGTAAGCAGAGAGTGGTTTCATGGATTCTCGACCATTTAACTGGATTTACAGCAGAACTAACGAGGACAAGATCTCATCCAGGGCTTGTATTTATTTCGCAATAAGCACATGTAGAAGAGACAATTTGTAAGGGCCGAATATTGTTGTAGAGAGCACGAATATCTTGAGCAGTTCCAGACCCTTGGAGCAGCAGGCCGACAGTCCCGAGTTGCGGGCTG
>NW_010509895.1:0-20396 GCF_000687285.1 Phaethon lepturus
ATCCCCTCATCCAGATCATTGATGAAGACATCGAACAAGACCGGCTCAAAAACTGAGCCATGGGGAACACCGCTTGTGAACGGCCACCAGCCGGATTTAACTCCATTCACCTTTCCACTCTGATCAGATCAGCTTTTCATAGAATGGACATAGAATATTTTGGGTTGGAAGCCACTTTTAAAGGTCATCTAGTCCAACCCCCCTGCAATGAGCAGGGACATCTTGAACTACATCAGGTTGCTTAGAGCCCCGTCCAACCAGACCTGGAATGTTTCCAGAGATGGGGATCTACCATGTCTCTGGGCAACATGTGCCAGGGTTTCACCACCCTCATTGTTAAAAATTTCTTCCCTGTATCTAGTCCAAATCTACCCTCTTTTAGTTCAAAATGATAAACCCTTGTCCTACCACAACAGGCCCTGCTAAAAAGTCTGTCTCCATCATTCTTACAAGCCCTCTTTAAGCACTGGAAGGCTGCAATAAGGTCTGCCTGGAGCCTTCTCTTCTCCAGGCTGAACAACCCCAACTCTCAGCCCCTCCTCATGGAGCGGTGTTCCTTCCCTCTAATCGTTTTTGTGGCCTCCTCTGGATCTGCTCCAACACATCTATGTCTTGTGCTTTTCTCTTTATTGACCACAATTTTCTGATTTCCTGACTATCTTGTGTTTAAATTGGGCAATATCACGGCATGAGGATCCTCAGTATTTAAGTTAGTAATCCATCTGATTCGCTCACTACAAGATTTTCTATTGCTCCGAGAATGTTTACAGTCTGATTCAGTCCATTTTTGTGCATACTGCAGCCATGGTCATGCTCCTGGTTTAATCACTTCCTGTAGCATCACACATTGCATTCTTTAGGACTTCAAATTACCTATAAGCGTACAATTTTTTTTAGTGTTTTTTCTCCTCCTCATAAACATCTCATTATTTATCACCCTTAAGGGCCCTGATGTCTGAAGTTGTCCTGACTGAAATTTCACCTCAACTCTCGTCTAATTTTCTTTTGAAGATGTAGGTCCTGTGCAGAACTATTGTTTTTAACACTGTTAATTGTGTGCGTGACTTGGAAAAAAATATACCTTCTTGACCATCCTCCTTGGTTAGATTTTTCGTCTGGCACTTAAGTCCCTTGGTTGTTCTATTAGGATGGAACTAGTCCAAGTGAAAGTTGTGTTACCACTGTGATATGATCACCTAGTTAATTGCATACAGGCCCTTAGAGATTACTTGCTTTTGTGCTCTAATTATTTCTGAAGGCAATATTCATCTCCTCTTCGAGCTACGTATATACTACATATAATAAAAAAACCTTTTAAAACTGGACAGTAAACCAAGTTTTATTTTCTCAGTAATACTGAACTAATCCATAGACAGAGCTAAATTTTCTCACTCTCCCATATACATTGGAATTTATACTTGCATACAAAAACTATGCTTTTTCATTAATTCTTCATTCAGTATGAACATATACACATACAAATTGTAGTTGAATCTTATGTTACCTATGATTAAAGCTCATTAACAAAATTCTTTACACATCTTCAAATCCCAGGTTCTCTGGTTGCTGTCCTGATGTCACTCAAGCAACTTTGATTAGCAGTTGCCCCTGAGAGAGGTCACTGGATGACTTACTGACAAGATACAGATGTTTCATTCCTCAATCATTTGGATGACGACCTTAATCAAAACACGTTACGGATGCCGTTTAGACATGTGTTCTGATTTCCCTTCTCTGCAAATCAGGATACAGGGAGAAGGAGCAAAAGGAAAGCAAAGGACCTTGTCAATTCCCCTAATGTTCACGAGATTAGATCGAGAAGACTGAGGAAAGTCAGAAATGTCCATTCAAACATAGTCAGTGTTACGGTTTTACAAGTAATTCTTTACCGTTTATTGTACAAGTGCCTAAAAATCCTTGGAGAGAACTCTGGCAGCGTGTTAGATTGCTGCATCATTTTGGACTACCATTCCTCAGGACCCACTCTGCAGCTCACTTGGGATTCACAGAGACTCTTTTCCAAACTTAAGTGACACAGTTGGTTTCATCATATTGGTAAGTATCAGCAGCCGCTCGATTCCCTCTTGTACCCTGTTACAGGCAGCAGAAATATGGTAGTCAGTATAGTTAATGACAAGTGGGGCTTAATTAATCTCAATCAGAAGTGCACATCTGAAATAGGTCAGATAAAATGTGCTCTAAAAATAGCTATTTCTTGCTTTTGATCATAAAGGAAGGTTGAGTGACTATCTCAGAAATAAGCATCCCTCTATAGTACTTTTTAAATTTAGGTAGGATGAATCACGAGGAGTTGTAGATGGAACAGTAAGATCTGCTATGCTTCACCTTTCTCAAAAAAGTACCAATTTTAAATTGATGCTGGGATTCCTACTAGAAAAGATCTTCCAGTGACATTACAGGGCAGACCGTTCACTCCTGGCTTTTAGGTATGCTTTATTTTATGCTTTACTGTATGCTTTACAGTTGTAGAGCTTGAGGATTTTCCCCAAATTCACCATTAACTCTATGCTGACAGTGGTTTGAAGAAACTCAGGTTATTAACTACTGGAAGTAACAGACATCTAAGAAACAACCTTAATGACCTCAGAGGACTGTGTATAGTGTATACTCTCCCCAGAAACTCTGACTTCCCACCCTCAACGTGGTTGTCCTTTAATAGCGTGTTTTGCAGTTAGATTTGGTACAGATTTTATTTGATTCAAGTAGGAGGTTTTCAATATTGTACAGAGTTTGGGGCTTTGAAAGCAACAGCTCTTCTGATGCTGCTTGTCCGCCAGCTGAGGAGTTTTTTGATAAAAGGACCTTTTCCCTCTGAAAATGTCAGTCACAACAGCCTAAATGTTTTTGAGTGTACTGATTTCACCAAAACTATGTTGAAATGATGTATTAACACAAACAGGGATGACAGTCACAATGAAGGCTAAATGAGAGAGTCATGTAAAAATGACTCAACAATCTGAATACTTGTCTGGAATATGGGGGAAATAACTTCAAATCCCAGGGTGTGTGAGACCAAATAAGTATGGGAACTTTCACGCTCTTTACAGCTTAGGTGTATGTCTGCTTTATTCAACTATCATTTATTCTTGAAGTAGAAAATAAATTGTCCGTTCACAACAACAGTTAACAGCTCTTTTTCTCCCTCTCTGTTTTCCCCTTTACTGGCCCTACAGGGAATGGGATTCTATACTTTATCAACTGTCTGGGACTGTGTGCCAAATATTAAAAATATGCAATTATATATTAAAAAGAAAAAGATGCTTTTACTACCCGTTCAAATGTTATTTAAGAAAGAAAAGGCCTTTAGAACAGTCAAAGTACGGAAAGTTCACAGTGCTTAGGGAGCACTGGGGAGAGTGGCAAATAATTTACTAGGTTCAACTCCTGATAAATGGTGAATGCTTGTTCTGTTTGACCAAAATACAGCTTTGATATGAGTGGTTATGGCATCTTACTGCCTTGTGAGAAACATTACACAGCTTCAGATTTTATTTGACTCAAGCAGATGCTCTGTGCCTTATAGAACTTTGTGTTTTATGAGCTCCAGCCCTCATTCTGTCTTTAGTCCACTGCTATCTGATTTCATCTGGTTTCAATAATAATGAGAAACAATTCCCAAATAAAAGAAAAAAAAGAAAAGAAATAAAAGGAAGTCCAACGCATCTAGCTATTGAGCTATTGACTTTTAAAGAACTCTATTTTGACCTTTAAAATAATGTGAATAGAATAACATTAGTAGAATGTCACACGGTAATAAACAGACAAACACTACGGTTCCGGAAAGTCAGGGACTGTAAAGTGGAGTTTCCCATAAAAGACTTCCCTCTGCATCACTGTCTACCAGCCATAAGTACCATGAGAGGAGGAAGAGGTGGATCTACAGGCCAAGAGAATAGAGGAGAGAAGTCTTTGTCGCTGGAAGTGAAAACGAGGAGCACAAAACTTGCCTTTCAGAAGGAAATTTCATACAGTGAGAAAGCCGCCTTCTTGGGGCATTGTATCCTCCCTACCAGGGAACAGATGTGGAGGATTTCAGCTTGCCCTCACTAACCTGTAAACCATCACCACAGTTTTCAAGCAACCCCCATATTTCAATATGATTAATGATTATCCTCGCAAAGCAATTGTGGCATAAGCTTGTGTAATTTTCTCCATGATAATGAAGGACTTGGGGACCCAGAGTCGAGAAAGACAAAGAGTCTCCAAAGGATATGAGCTCCCAAAATTGGATTTAGATAATCAAGTCCAAGCTATCCTTTGCTTTTGAAAGTTTCCAGCATTGTTGATTTTGATTGTCAAAATTAAGGCACATGAAAGGTATTATTTTCATTACATTATGAGCTTATTCTTTCTGGAAGTCATATGCGTTAAAGGCTGCAGATGGACACCCAGCAAATGCCTAGGGCTGAGGGGGAAAAACAGTGAGCTGTATCCATTTGGCTGTTGTTTCATATACCTGTTTAATTTTCAAACTGTTCATTTTCTCTTCATTCAAGTGGCCTTTTTGCAAAAGTATCCTTCCAAACCTTTCCCCTTTCATGGAATTTCCCAATTAGTTTTAGGTCATACCATCTTGACAACAACACAAAAAACCCTAAATCAACTACAATATAAAAGAATCACAAGTGTTTAAAATACGTTCAACCGAGGCCTTTCAAGAATTACTGCTGCCACTATTATTTCCTTGTTTCTCTGTTTACCTAAACAGATAGAATTTGAAATTTCCACCTTCTAACTTCTCTACCTCCCAAAGCTGGCTAGAGGATTTTTCTTCCAGAAGTATTATAACCGTATTTGCTGTAGCTGTCTCTGCTTATGCTGCAAGTAGGGAAGTGCTGCAGGATATTTAGAAGTTTCCTATGGAAGTTCTCATCATGGAGCACTTGCCAAGTAAATCATTGGACTAGACTGTCAAACAAAGATTATGTTCTAGATCCAGTAATTATTAACTTGTCAATCTTAGTATCACTAACAAGAAAAACCCCTGTTTTTCCTAATCAAAAAGGGTGCACCTAATTTGAATGCCTTGAACCCATGAGTGGGTATGGAATGGCTTGGCTTAAATAATCACTCATGTTTTACAACTATATTCAATGACTTTTTTTTTTTTTTAAGAACTTGTTGATGTGTAAAAAACATATTCCAACTGGAGATTGCCCTGTAAATTATTAACTGCTTTCTTTCAGTCCAGGCTCAACTACTTGAATGTGGAAGTACTTGAACTGTATATGCAAACACTGTAGCAGTATTTAGAAAAAAAGACTTTGCCTAATTTTTTACCATCCAGATACATGAAGAACCCTTTAGAACAGTTATGAACAATTTATACTTATTGACAAGTTATATTTAGAAACAAGTCTCAACTATTTTGATTTGCTTTCTTCTCTGTGTTCCGTTCTGATAACAGCAAATATTCAGAGTACTTTGCATCAGAAAATGAGAAAATAATTATGCTTTTTTGGCTGCTGTTCTATAATGACATTGAAATATCAGGCTTTATACTCATGTGCAGCGTGTTTTCTTCTCTCCTCTTTATACTTGCTGTTTGTGTCAGTACAACACTATTTCCCTGTGCTTTTCTTTGACATACAGCACTAGCTTTTGCTTGTGATTTTCATCCTGTGAATGCTTTGCCCTTACTGGTTTTCCATCCTACCTTATACTGATTTCCAGCTGTATTTTTTAGTGTTTGATGCTTATGTGGACTTTTCTGTATGCAAAGAAGGAACTGGACTGGCAGCTTGCTGAATCCAAGGGTGCCTAGTTTCATATTGCAGGACATCTTAATTCGAATAGAGAAGAAATTGGATTTTTAGAATTCCACCTAGAAATCATGGAAAACTATTTCCAATGTAAAGTAAAAGAGATGGAAGAATGACCAACAAAAATTAAGAAAGTGAAACCAGACTGATAGTGTTAATCTCCAAAAGAAGAATTAATGACATAAATTTTTTTGTTTTATACATATATAAACATGTTTATACATATTCTTATATATGTCCTTAGGACTATACTAATCTTCGACATATTCAGAAATGAGTCAGCGTTAACCAGAGTTCTAATCGATAGCAAATGCACATAGAAACACATTTCCTTCAATGCTTTTCATCTCTGTTTTTTCACAATATGTCCATATGGGAGAAGTTTGTCTGAAAAACACTGCTATTTAATAGTTTCTTGTCAATATTCTTTTGAAAAATTTACATTTATGTAAAGTTCAGTGAACTGGTTGACAGATACAGCCAAAAAGACTTCCACATTTTATGTACAGACAACATTGTATACCCTTATTGCTTGGTTTATTTTCAATAATTTAGAAAAAACAATTTGAACTACATATTTATTTAGACACTGTGACAGAGAATATGTCTCATTTAAAGAAAAATGAGGCTTTTTTCACCTGTGTAATCCAGAAATGAGTATTAATGCATTTACATTGCAGTCCAGAGATGTGTCTTTGTTAAGTCTAACTGAAAATAATACGATTAGAAATAAAAAGGTTTTAAGTAGGCCCAAGTGATCTGGCCTGTCAAGAGGCCTAGCAGGAAAAAGAAAGAAAGAAAGAGAGAAAGAAGTACTAGTAAGTCAATATACTATTTTTTTCAGGATGGAGACTGCAGTGCTCAAAGCCTCATCCCTTAAGTTTTCCCTAGGGAAAAAGAGTTTGAAAATGGGAAATATAGTGAAAAACTGAAATATCCCATGGGAAAATAACTCTCACCAGTACTCGTAATAAGTGAAGAAGAGGAACTACCCTACCTGTTGGGTGAAGGAAGAATCTGAGCTGCTGCATGTGGGGAGATTTATTGCTGCTGTTTTGTTTTGCTTGTTTGTTGTGTCAGTTCTCCATCTACCACGTTCCGTCTTTCTCCCATTCCCCTCATTTAGGGGAACACTGTTGAAGAGCTGCCATGTACAGGGCCTTCCCCACCCGGCTGCGCAGAGGCAGGTGAACCCTGCTTAACTTTCTGGGTAGACAAAGCAAAGGAAGTGTGAGTAGGGCTGATGTCAAGTCTTTTAAAGATGGATGCAAGTGTTTTTCTATTAGGATCCATCCTGTCTGAATTCCAGCTGAATCTACAGAAGAAGATAGTTTGCAGAAAATTGTTGTGCAGTCAAGCAAGAAATTACAGTTGGAGAGAATTGTTTTCCTATCCTTATTTTAGACCAACTTCTCTTAAAAATATTTAAGTTCCCTATTTCTGAACAATTGTGGAATCCAATTGATTTTATTATCACAGCTGAAAAAACAGTGTGGAGTTTCTCATCTGGCACCACTGGCAGAGGCAAGCAAACAGAATTAATATTTCTCACATGGAACACCACACAGATGATTGGATTCCAAACTGGGCGATTATGATAATGATTCACCTGCAATATTTGCATGAAATGGCAGCAATAGAAGCAACTGCTAAAACTCTGAGCTATCAGCTATCCATAAACATTTAGAAATCAGAGTTTATTTTCTTTTCAGTCTCTGCAATTGCTTTTTCCTAAAATGCGACCCTGAGGTGCCTCCTCCTCCAGCGCTCGCGCTCTATTGACTGAAGGTTCTTTGTTTCTCGCCCAAGCTCCGAGAGCCTGCGAGAGGCGTCCTCGCTCGTATTGGCTCCCTGCATTTGCTTTACCACGCTTGAGCCTGTTCCTTAGCCGTGTGCCCTCTCTTTAAAGACTCCTCTATATTCCCTGGCCAAAGCTGCCCTGTGGGAGGTTTGGTCCACAGCAGACTGTTGAAATTGCTGCCGATTCTGTAACCTCTCACTAAAATGTACCTCCTGCAGGCCTTGCCCCTTGCTGTTGCTGGCCCCCTCGAGAGAGAGAAGAAAGCTCCTGCGCTCAGTTCAGGGAAAAGGGAAAATTATGAGAAAATAAGAAGAACATAAAGCTACATACTTTACTCCCTGAGCCTGCAGACTTTAGCTTTCCCCTTCTTCTTTCCCTACTTACTCAAGCGTGGACTCAAGGATGCTAAATCCCAGGTGTGTTTGTGGGGAAAAAGGACGTCCTCACCTCTCCAGTGGTTTGCTGTGCTCAGGTCTTTCCCTTATCCACAAAGCCTCTGATTTGGGATGGCTGGTGTTTAAAAGGTAGCCTTTCCGTCCGCTCCTAACACCCGACTTTGCCACAAATGTCCCATATGCAGCCACGCTGTGTCTTGTGGCCAGATATAATTTTATAAGGGACGTTACAACACACCTCAGGTCTTTCCTATTCCAAGTTAGAGATGCTATTAATCAAACGAGAAATGTTGGGTCAAGACCTCAGTCACAAATTACCACTGCTGAGTAGTTACAACTAGAATTTCTCCTTCAACAACCTTTGGGCGGTGGCAAGGAAGTAGCTTTTTGGGGTAGCCATGGCCCTGATACTGCCTTTACAGATGCCTATATTCGTGTTGAGAGGGAACTGACCCATGAGGTAAAACCTGCAGTCCTGTTTTGAGAAATCATAAGTCATAGCAGGTAGCTTTCAATATAAAGCCCATGATACACAGAATGGATTTAATATGGCCTGCAGAAGATAAAGAAATGAAAGATTGTGAAGTGCTTAGCAGGATGATAGCATTGTATAAATAAAGCTGGTAGGTAGCTGGCAGTTTAGAGTCTGTCAGGGGCTTTATCAGTTGGGTTTTTCCCTTACTCACCTTCAGCACTGGAAAGAGACATCTTTTTGGTGAAAATGCTACTTTCCTCTGTTAAAAAGAAAGCTGTGGTTTTTTTCCCAAAACTCCAATTAAAAAAATGGCATCAGGGTATAAAGTCAAAAGGAAGCTCCATTCAGACCTTAGGATGAGACCTTCTCACATATAAGGTGAGAAATCACACATGGAAGTAAAAACCAGCTAACAAAACCGGAGAAGATCCAGTCCTTCCTAGTGTCCAGGACTAAAGAGTAACATCCCCTTCACGTTATCCCCGAGGAACTCAGCTGCCACCAAAATACTTTCTCAAGCTCCTTAAGGTCTAGTCCTGGGTACTGTCACATCAGCGTCTGAGGTTTGGCATTGCTGTATCTAAGCTCGTACATGGATTTAGTACCTGGGCTATTTATTCCTGGTCTGCTCAGTGATCTTTTCTTATTTCTACCCATCTGTGTTTGCCTTCAGTCAGCAGTTAAGACTTTTAAAGCTTAATTTGTGTTTGCCCAGGATATAGAACAGCAGAGTTCTGATCTAATCTTGTGCTTCTAGGAGTTTTTTCATTATTTGCAGGGCAGAAGAAGAAAATCTGAACTCTTAAGAGTGAAAAAAAAACAAACTGCTTTTTAATACTTAAATTGAAAGTCTCATTATTTCGTCTCTCTTCTCTTTTATAATACATTATCCAGCAGAGGTTTGCAAATGAAACGGTGACAGGATCTTTGCTCTGGATAGTCATAGCTTTTATCAATAGTGTCTTTTTTAATAACAATTCAGGTGAGACTTCGGAGTGTTTTGGTTTTTTTCCTTTCACATCCAAAATATAGACTTTTAATTTGTTTCTATTCTTGTGGATGGCAAATTATATCAAGGTAGACACATAGGATATGTATATTTATTGGCAGCAGTTGAGCAGACTTGCACCTTTTTCTCTCTTTTTCTCATTTTAGTTAAGGAAACACTAGGCTGGCTAATGAATGCCTTAAGCTGTTGCACTTGTTCACCAGTGTACAATGGTCTGTGATGGCACCTTGAAGTTTTACTGTTGATTTCAACCTACATAAGTGTAGGTAAACATAAAAGATTGTTTCTACCTTCTTTGTCCTTGGAGTATCAGATAGCCTCATACCTTCTTTGTAATTATTGAGCAGGACTTGGCTGGAGACTGGAGACGCCTGACTTTAAACGCAAGTTAGAAGAGTGAGCAGCTGTTAGGGCCAATGGAGTTTTAAATCAATACGAAGGAAGGTATTTGCCTCACCCTGAAGTAGCTGTACTTCTGTTGCCTACATGTGGATGTCTAGTGGCATTTGAGAACCCTTTGTCAATCCAACCCGGACTCCGGCTGCCCGTCTGGGTCTCTGATAGGACTGTATCTGCCTGGGTGTCAGGCAGGGTATCATTTGAGATGACATTAGACAGTCCTGTATGGGCATCTGAATCAGCTCCATTCCTTCATCTTCTTATACAGAAGAGGTATGATTTTGCATTGAGTCAAATAACTGCAGAAAACAAAAGGACAAGTGTAAAGCTTGTCTTGGCTCAACATTCTATCACAAAGTCATATTCAAGATCTTTATGCTCTGTCTTCTTGATACAGTGTGTTTACCAATAATAGTTTGTGTGCATTTCTTTCTTTTTTTTTAATTTTATTTAATAGTAATGACTGAAATAACTAAGAGCAGGTGGTTTGGGTTTTTTTTTTCATGGAATTGTAAACATTAAGCATTTCATTACGATGATAAATAAGAGTTGGTTATCAGGACTGTTTGACATACAGCATTGCACTGACAAATTAAAACCAGAAAACCAAAAAAAAAAAAAATCAAACTTTAACAAAAAAATAAAACAGCAACTTGCCCTTTATTTGAAAATAAAACAAATGGAGACGAAATAAAAGAGCTTCTTCATTCTATGTTGGGAGAGCCTTGATTAAAACAGTGATAAAGTGGTGCCTAATAAGAAGAAGGAAAGGAAGAGTTTATTGGATTTGTACTAGTCACATAAGTATGTATTATACAGCCAAAACATGGTTGTTGGCTGAATATAGAACGTAACACACAGGGACTCTAATCCCTTTTTCAAGAAATAAACCAGTTCTTTTTTTCAACCCTGAAACTCTTTTTTTAATCTTGGTCCAGCCAACTTCATATGAATTATTTCTTATTATTTATTAATTACAAAGAGGCAATTATTAGTATTAGTGACATACTAGTTGCAAATTAATGTCCAGATAAGCAGGAACTTTTTCTTTATCACAGACAAACAAACAAATAAAAAATATCCTGAATTCAGAAAATACTGAAATAGGAGCTTAACTTTCATGGTTAAACTTCAAGAGGGTGAAATCCATAACACTGAATGTCACCTTTCATCTGCATAGGAGTCATCAGACACTTTTTGAGTGGCTTGCCCTGAAGGGCAAACCCATTAAGAAGAACTGCTCACCAGCTAGACTATTTTCAGCCAAGCATTTCTAAGTTATCCTCATGAAAGAAATTCACCACATGATGGTTGCTGGCCATCATTTGTCCTGGCAGGCTTTGCCTGATGTAGAAGATGCAGGTAGAGAGACTCCCATCCTAGCTGATGAACAGGACCCTATATACAGATATACTAGAATGTCCCGGAAAAGTAAACATAATATCAGGTCAAGAAAGGTGGAGCACTGGACTACAGCAGAAGAAAGTTTCTGTTACTTTTTGAGTCTGCAGTAGACATTGCCCATGCCAAGGGAGTGGCTGTGTCTCTACACTCCTCAGCAGACACGGTTCAAGCTGGTCTCCAGAACTTGAGACTGAACTACCGGAAGGTCGATCTGTTAAGACTTCATTGCCAGGAATTTAGCCACTGGCCTGAAAAATGAAAGGACCACCCAGCCCAGCTGTCGTAGGGATCTCTTTCTGCTTAATTTCATGTTTAGCTTAACCAAAAATAATTACTTCCTTTAGACATGATTTAAGATAGCGACCTAGTAAAGGAACTCATATGTACTATTTAATCAGTAAAAGTGCAGGCCAGCAACCTTTACACCATTTATACCAGCCTTTGTACATTTGTAAAGGTCCAGAAGGAAAAATATTGAAATTCAAATCTGAATTGTTTAGTCCAACTGTAGGTCTGTTTTGACTGAGTTTGAATTCAAACCAGAAGCTTTTTATTTAAATTCATAGCTTTTTCTCACAAATTACTGTCTAAAGTAAGATGAAGATGAGCTATTGGTCCTTAAGAAATCAATGTCAAAACTGCTATTGACTTTATTGGCAGCAGAGTTTTCAGAATCATTACATCCAGCTACTCTACTCTATGTTAATTTAGTGGTTGCTTTGTTCCATATATTTTCATCTGTGATTTTGCTTAAGAAACTTGGTATGCACCAGTACTTCAAGAGTTTGTATACTTACCTGTTTTCTATTTTTCAGGGCCAGTACCCTGTAACGTTCCTTCCATACCATCCGTTTTAAGACATTTTTTATCCAGTCAAAGTAAAATAAGGAAGGAGTAGAATGAAGTATTTATAAGTAATGTATTTCATATACTTCAGGTTTAATTCTTGCAACACCTGTCTGAATTAATTTGGGATTTATTTAGTTTGTTTTTCTGTTATCCTTTTTCCTCTTTTTCTTCAGGGAAGGCTGTCAAAATCCTTCTCCCTCTGCTCTCTAACAAACCAGTCCAGCTCTCCTGTTGGGTCCAGACATTTGCTTCTTTGAAAGAAATTGTCCCTTGTTTACAGGGACAAGTTTATATCATGGAATAATAAAGATCTGACCCCTGTTGTGGGGAAGGTGTATGTACATTCCCTGTTTCTTAGTGTGTACCCACAGGGTCAAAACAGACTGGTATAGACTAGTAGACCTACTAGTACCTCACTGCATCTTCTAGCACTCTGGCAGACAAAAGAGAATCTGAATGGAAAACATAATTTTGCACTCTAAATTTTCATTTCAAACATGCTATGTAAATACAGTCATAAATATGCATCAAACGGGACTATAATTGCATTTATAAGATGCAAAGAAACCTGACAGTTTGAACACATTAAGATACAGTGTAATAGATAAATGCAGGTAAATATAATAACAGGTAGAAATTCAGAAAGTTAAAAATAAAAAATCATCCAAAGCTTAAACCTCTTGAGAAGACTTTGAAAAAGCTAACAAAAGACCTCCTGTAAAACATAACAAAAATAAAAATAGATGCTGTAGTCGCTGGATAAATATAGTGTAGACTTAATGCCTTCTTCAAACAGATGGCTCTAAAATCTTAAGATGACAAATTATGATTTGTTCAGCACGAAAAGAAGTCTTTCCAAATGCTCTGTGAATTGTGGTAACAGTGTTAGAGATGACCTTGAGGTGGGTTTAGATATCTTCAAATGAAAACTTTTCTTGTGAACTGAAAACAAGAACTAAGAGCAAAATAAAATAGGGAAAACAAAATTAAATATTAGAATTCTGGCTAACCTAAGAATTTTACCAAGATTTAATTTCTTGTACTGTGAACAAACGAGACACAGTGGTAGGGGAAATAGAAGAGATCTTGTCTTTGATGCGTTTTACTTCTTTCAGGGCAGTGTCTGCAATCGTGGCTCACCAGATGGTCACCTGAACATTCCGCATTCCCCATAGGCAACAGCCCCTAGGAAGCTTGGCTCCACCAGAGAGTGGCTTTAAGTTTATTTTTGGCTGCTGTGGCACATTAGTTTCAACTATGGCGGCAGAGGAAGGAATGAAGTACCTATCCATATTTATTTTTATAAATTTAAGTGAAAACCATTTTCTGAGTGTAAAGAAAAACATATAAACCACTTTAAAGCTTTTAAGGAATGGATTTTCCCAACAAAATGATCTCTTAATAGTCTAGTAGATAGAAAAATTGACCAGCAAAGTACTTAATACTGCCCAGCACCTGTGCTTTGCTAATGACCTCACCTTGTTCAGAGACGCAAGCAGAACACCGAAGTGCAGTCATGTTTCCCTAAGGGACTGTCAGAATTAGCTATGTGACTTGCTTCTGTGTTGCTCCAGCCCTCTTCTATGCAACCCCAGGTTGATATAACAGCTGTATGAAACTGGAATAATTCAGTGACGAAGGTAGCCTGTTATCTGCAACTTAGTAAGTAAAGAAAATACTTCCAGGTGTCTGTTTTATAAAAAACCAGACTTGTATTATTAACCTCTGCCACATATGTATTTTCTTATTTTCACTGTTTCAAATTAAATAAGCTGTAATAATGGTTGTATATATAAACAGCTTAATGTTTCTATAGCAACTATCTTTTTGCAAAAGGCTTTACAAACATTAATTATTATTAATCATATTTATTATTCTCATGCCTAAGGAATCAACCAGTTTCATTGTGTCCAAAACTTAACAGACTAATTTATTGAGACCGTGCTAGAATGAGGGCCAGGACATCTGACCATTCTGTATGGATGCTCTGTATTATGCCTGAATTTTACCTTTTTGGGGAGGTGGTGGAATAGGGAGGGTTTTAATTAACTTGGGGAATGATTTAGCTCCTATTCTCCCCTAGGCAACAAGGGTCTCTCACCCTCCTCCCGTAGCAAGCTCTGATAGCGTGTCACTTGTGAGCAGCTCAGAACACGGCAGCACCTCTCCTTTTGCCCTCTTTGCTCTCAACATTGGTCTCTCCATTCAGGTGGAAAATCACAAAGGAATCAGCTGCTGTAATATATTGCACAGGCCTGAATTTCGTGCAAAGTGAAGAGACAAGGTAAGATGTGAAAAGAGTGAGGTAAATCGGATGGAATAGATAGGCGTGTGAGACCAGAGAAGGGAGAGGTCTGGAAGAAACCGTCATTCAGCACAGGACACACAAAGTCCCAAGAAAATTTTTCCTTATCTACTTGCCATTTGCCCTTCCTTGGTTGTGAGATTTGACTCTGCTTTCTGAGTCACATCCAGTAAATAACTTGATGCCCTTTCCCTGTTTGTTCCATTACACCACTAACTGGAACGTAAAAGGCATCCTGGTAGCAAATGAATTGCCAGTGGGACAAACTGTGTGCTACAATATATTGCAGATGTGCCTTTTCTTGTTCACTAAGCTGTGGCACTGCCTTGAAATCTAAATATCTGAAATTAAAAGCAAAGAAATCCGCTGGTAATGCATACTTTGCTTTTTCTATTTTAAGAACATGTGAAGAAATAATTGTCATAAGCAACTGCTTGTTAGTGGCAGCCACCCAGCTGCCATAAAAGTTAGGAGACAATGTATTTTCAGAACATGAAAATGGCTGTACTAATGAGTCAGGCACGAGTGCCATCCTTGGATCTGTATCCTGTCTCTGGTGGCGGTCGAAATCAGATGCCAAGGGAATGGTATAAAAGGGCAATATGTGATGGCTCAAGGAAGGTGGCAGCCACACATGGTCACAGCAGTAGTTTCAACATCCAGTTCTTCAAAATCCCCTCACTAGTGTTTCAGTCGAACCTTTTGTGAAAAGATATCCACATGATCCGTTTAAATGTGCTCTCTGTCTGGGCAGCCACATAAAAGCAAGATTGCTGAGTACAAACTGCTACATGAATGAGTGCTCAGTATGTGATAGGCTTTCTAAAAGGGCAATTTGTCCTAACTGGCCTGAGATTAGTGCATTTATTTTATGAATAAATGTATAATCAAGTATTGAGGAGAAATGGCACCCTTTCAGATGTCTTATTAGTGGCGGGTGAATTTGTACAGCCTAATTTCAAATCCACTCTAGCTTTACTGTCTAGCTCATGTTTTGTTTAATACAGACTGTAAAGAAAGGGACAGAAAGGTCGTGAGCTGAATCATGCCTGGGCACTAAGTCTGCCCACCTCTGGGGGCAAGGGTGAGACACAGGCCAGTTCACCTGAGTCTGCTCTGTGCTTGATGGCCAGGTGAAAAAGTAACTGCTATGGCAAGCAGAATTTGTCTGGTTATAAAACAAGGCATTGGCATTCTGCTCACTTTGTCCTCAGTCATACCGCTGGGGTAAAGCAGCAAAGTTCAGGGAAGAAAATGTGATCTAGAGGAATCAGTGGGAGTTTCATCACTGACTTAAATGGTGACTGAATTTCTTTGCAGGGCTCATGTCTATGTCTAGGCATTTTTGCAAATGTAAAAAATACACATTTCAGGCTCCTGTTAATGATACCTGGCTCTGAGTCTGGCTAAGCAAAACCTGGAATCTGGAGAGCAGCGGGAGTCTCTTTGTCTCTTCTTCTCCCCCAGGACAGTGCAGCATTCCCTCGCAGGTGTATAGTGCTTGGTACGCTCCATGTGTTGCTCCTGCTCTTCCAAGCCCTGGACACAACTTCTGCGTGTGCTTGTGTATAACTATGCAAACTCTATTCGACTAATTCCTCTGTTATTGAAGGATCTGAGGAGTTCTATCACAGTCTAGGCAATCAAGGAGAGAACAGGTATGAAATTATGCCTCTAGGTAGAAAAGGGACTAGTGAACATGGATTATAGATTTATCTTGCTTTAGTCATGTATTAAATAAATTGTTGTACAGAAATCACAGCCATTGTAGTACTTAAGTGAAGTGACATTTCTCTGCATCAGCAAAATAGCTATGTTTTCCTTATGGTCCAAGAGCCACAGGTATATTTCTATGGTTTTACAAAGGAAAAGGAACTGGCAAGTGGAAGCTGCAGCATCCTCTGTGTTCCCTTGGGTCACTGGCAACACAGCTGGTGATCCAAAATGTGGTGGCTCTCAGCTCCTCTGCTCACTCTCAAATCTCATGGATGGTATTATAAATTCTTGACGTGGTACAATTCATCATGTCCTTACTCAGAGCTTTTTAATCACTTGCCCGTTTGCTGGCTGAGCTCCACTTGCTGTCAGAACAGTGTCACTCGCCAAACTCACAGAAAGGAAAAAGAGCAAGCGAAATTCAGTCAAATACAGAGAAAAGCACTACATGTAAGAACTAAAATGTGCAAAGACAAACGGAGTAATGTAGGCAGGCAACACCACTACAGAAAAAAATCTGTCTGTTTAGGCAGTGATATTGAAGTCTTAAAATTATCTTGGGTAGACAGCACTGTTTTACACATTGTCCTAGCTCAAGTCTTCTCCTATGTACAAAAATGAAGAATAGTTTTCATATAACAATACTTTCCAGTAGCACTCCGTAGGTCTGTGCTCTCGTCTCCCCTCGTGCAGTGTGGTATTTCCCCTGTTACATGACCTGCTTGTCTCCTTCCATCTTACGAGTCAACATCACATAGCATCTGAAAATAATGTGGAGAGTTCTAGAATTTCTACCTTAATTTTGTGTTTCCAGACCTTTGTTTCATACAGCCAGAACCAGTATCTCATTCCATTATGCAAAGATTTTATTTAAGGCAATTCTGGCATTATTAGCTATGCCAGACTACCAGCTGAAAAACAAACAAAAAAGAACCAATAGACTGGGAGAGCCTGAGCTGTGAAAGGAAAACATAACCCGCAATAGCATCACAAAAGCAGGTTTTTTACATGAAGAGATTGTTAAAGGAATGGAAAATCCATTAAAGGAGAATGCTGATGTGAACACAGCTTGATCATTCCAGAACTGGTTAGAGGGTATCATGGAGCAAAATGGATCAGTGAAAGAGGAGGATCAGATTTATTTAGTGGAGTTATTGTGAATTGTATCCCCCCCAAAATGAAGCCTTTAATCTTCATGTTAAAAGACTTCTTTTGTATTGTGAGCTTTGCATTTTCCCTCCTCTCTCTACTCTACTCCCAGCACACAGGTGGCAAACTCAGAAGCTCACTTGAATCATAAATACGTAAAGAAGGAGCTGCTGCAAAGCATTTGAACCATCTCCTCTAGTTTAATAAAACTTCTAACATTTCTATATTATCCTTTTTTCTTTTTTTTCAAATGAAGCACCTGAAGACTTCTCTTGTGAGTAATGTCAGCTCGTTAATCAGCAAGCTAATCCCTTCCTGATAATTTGGGGATGATGTTTTATTTGCAAAAGAGTAATGTATCATAAAAAAAGAAAAAAGAAAGAAGAGACTATTTCAGGAGATGAGCAAAGCTCATTCTTGTGAAAACCTTCCTGCATGACTTTAATAATTCTTACATCAAGTTATTCTGTTATTCCTATGAACTACCTCACTTCACTGGCTTCTGGACACCAATGCCTACAATGATTATTTGTAAAAATATTTCCTTAAAGTTACAGAATAAGCAAGAATACTGAAATGGTAGACTCTAATCCACAGACTGCCAGTGATTTTTTTCTGATGTGTCATCAAATGTATAATTTCTCTCCGTATACTTACAGAAGATCCATATTTTTTACCAGTTTTCTAGGACACCGAGGTTAATTCCTGAAATAAAGTTTCCTTTAGCTCAAGTTTCTGCTAGAGATAGTGTTTCCATCCTTTCTTCCTGCAAGCACTGTTCTTTTATTTTTTACATTGTGTCCAGTCGCATGTAAGAACATGATCATAATGCACATGATCATACGCAACATTCAGAAATGGGATGCTATCTTTGACTCAAAGCAAGACTTTGCTGATTTTTTTTATATCAGTTATCAGTGGATCAGATCCTCAGTTAATGTAAATTGTCATTGTTCCATGGAAGCTAATCTGATTGCACCAGTTGAAGAACCGTTCATTTGGTATCCAAGTCTGAGAAATACTGTTTAGTTAAACTACTGGGGTTTGAACACGGCATGCTCCAGAGCTAAAAGCAATGTCTAGAAAAGAAAGTTAAGGTTAAACAGAAACTATTCAGCTGCATCTATAAATGCACCCTTGCTGTGAGGTGCTGTAGGGTACCTGATCACCCACATGGGGCTGGCAGCTAACAGATGATCTACAACTGGTATACATGCACCTTGGGGGCAGCAGTTGGAGGCTACACATGATACACTACAAATTCCAGAACAGCATGAGATGTCCACATGTGAGCAGCTGAATCAAGCCCTTAGATTTGTGAACTGGAGTTAGAAGAAGACCTAGGTTATGCACAACACTTAACTACCCCAGACACTAGTGTTGGTCAGTCAAGATCCTCTGACTACACTCGAGTTTGGCTGGTTTACATTAGCCTAGAAAAGGGCCAAACACTTAGGGAACATGTGCAATGCAGAGCAGGACCCACTACGTTGATACTGAGGTTGGCCATTAGTCAAGTGTGGTACCAGTAGGAAGAAAGGTGTTCAGGTGGATATATAGAATCAAATTCACTTTTTCTCCTGTCCCTATTCCAGTTAATTTTTATGCATTTAGTGCAGAGTGCAGTAACTTCACCAAGAGGTCTGTAAAAATTTTGCTGTAAAGGCTGTTTCAGTGTCTAGAAAACTCATGCTGATTAAGTGAAGTTAAAATTTTATCAACCAAAGGGTTCCCATATCTGAGGTGAGTACTCCAACTATTGAGTTATTGAATTGAAATGCACCACATTGTTTGTGGTGCTTGAAAGCATGTTTATTTTAGGCAGTTAATCTTATTCAAAGTTTATCTGTATTGTGGCACTGTCAGAGGCAGAACTGCAGTCTGTTAGGCAATTGTAGGGATCAAAAGTTAGTGAAAAAGAAGTATTTTGAATGTATCCGTAGTCTTGGAACTTAAAATGGCAACTAAGCATTAAATTTGAGGAAAACTGAAGAACTTCATGATCAAATAAGCAACAACCTAGTTCTAAAAGGCTATTGCCTTAGCTTCTGATTTTATTCAACTGATGCAGTTTCTCATTGTCAGAAGGACACAGCTCAGAGACAAGAGGGCTGCTCCTATACTCTGCTACTCACTGGCTATGCACCCATGTGTAAATCACTTCTCCTCTATATCTATTTTCTCTCATACTGTTCTTAACTAGCCGTTAGGCACTGTGAAGCACAGACTTTAATGCACAACACAGTGCACTTTTTAAGGAGGTCTTGGTCTGGCACAGGTCTCTGCAATTCGCTAAAACATACATCTTAGGGCTGTAATAAATGCCACCAATTTTCGTGTATCTGTCTGGGAAAATTTGCCTTTGCAGTTTAGACTAATCACACATATGCTGGGAAAATTTAAAAGCAGTGCAAAAAATATGCGTAAACACTGTTTCTTTTATTAGGGTCTTACATACTAAAAATTAAATCATAACTATGCAAAAGAGTTAAGAGTAACACAAGTGTGGATCTTATAATATATATATTACATAGAGACATATATAATATACACATATATACATCACCGGAGCAGACTGAAGTATCTCTCCCCACTTTTTAAAAATAGGATCTCAATTTGGTTTCAGTTATCTGTACTTGTTGACCTTCATGGAGCCATCTGGAGGAATCCATCAAGTTCTTGAGAGCAAAACTTCAAAGTTCAGCTTCAAAATACAAGTGCAAAATACAATTTTAAGCTGTCCTGTTTTTGGCTGGGACAGACTTAATTTTCTTCCTGATAGCTGGTATAGTGTTGTGTTTTGGATTTAGTATGAGAATAGTGATGATAACATACTGATGTTTTTAGTTGTTGCTAAGTAGTTGTAGTGTAGTTATACTCAGTCAAAGACTTCTCAGCTTCCCATGCTCTGCCAGCAGTGAGGTGCACAAGAAGCTGGGAGGGGACACGGCCAGGACAGCTGACCCAGAGTGGCCAAAGGGGTATTCCTTACCATATTACATCATGCTCGGTATATAAAACTGGAGCTGGCCAGGGGCCAGGAATCGCTCGCTCCTCTGGGATGGGCTATCGATTGGCGATGAGCAATTGTTGCATTGTGCATCACTTTCT
>NW_010509896.1:0-25681 GCF_000687285.1 Phaethon lepturus
CAAAACCTTGCCAGGCAAACCCAGCACATGAGTGAACCACCCCAGTCTACATGAACAGATTTTGGCTCCATTACTCAGCCAGAAGGCTGCAGAGTCTGTTTTATTTGAAAATATAAAGCAGCTGAAGAGTAGGACTCTGCATGAAACACCTTGTTTTCTCTTTAAGGGTCTGAAGGATCATGTGTAGCTTTCAAATTTAAGTCCTTCCTAGAGTGGGGAAGAGTAGGCCACAGGTCACTCACAAAACTGTTATTTTCTGGGTCTGGAGAAATAACCTTGCCAAAATAAGTCAAGTCTCATAAGACAGAAAGGAAAGAAAGAAAAATATAGAGCAAAGAGGTGGTGTATGTGGTGTTGTAAAAGGAGAGGGGTGATGTGTGTGTCTGAGAAGGACTTGGAAAGTGACTTGATAGAAAAATAGTTTTCCTAGAAAAAGTGGACACCATACAGAATTTATTTGGGTACATGATGTGTCCTTTATGAAAAAGCAATATTTGTAATGACAATACACTAGTGAATATCATATTTCTATCACTGTGTCAGGTAATAATGTTTATTTCATATACTGTTAAGTAGGGGAGACTGAACTGGGAACTGATGAACAGTGGCTGAAAGTCCATCACGCAACACAGAAATCCCAAGTTGAAATTTTGTAATAACTTTTTCCAAAAACATCTGAATGGTTGGTGTTTATCAAGGTGCTTGATAAGACTTGGGGCATATGTAGGAGTGATTTTCCAAACAATTTCTTCTGGAAAGTTGGACGGAGATCTGGGAAGCTTGGTTACAGACACATAACAGCTATTCATGTTGTTAATGCAGGGAATATCGCAGATTCATGAAGAACCCCTGGAGCAAAACAGTTAATAATATCGTGTAAACATTTTCCATACAGAGGTCACATATGACTGACACACAGCACTACCGATTTGATAAAACACTTTTGTAGACTAAAACAACATAAGCCAGGCTGTCACTCATTTAAGCCTTAGCCTCAAGGCTTATTTTAAGATATAGAAATGAAAACGAAGTGTGTTTTACTGATACTCTCTCCTGTTTCTCTTCCACTGGTGCTGGAAGGACCGGTAGGAGTTCAGTACATGTTGAAGGAAATTGTGGTACCTATTGGTGAATGACACTGCTATTTGTACTCTGTGCCCTACATGACCCAATCAATTCTCTGTTGCAATAACCACCACTGCTTGACTAAAGAATTTAACCTGAGAAATACTGAACCCAAAACAAATGTCATTTGACCTAGATTGGATTTTTTTGTTTGTTTGTTCATTAAAATTGTTCATAAGGTTCCATTTCCTGAGGCAAACCAAGGGCAACAGAAGCAGAGATACACAACTAAACGTAAACTTTGATGATCTTATATTGAAACATCAGTGCTCGGCTACTGCCATACATCTTAATTACCCTCTTCTACTCAAACATTCAAATTAACAATTCCAACCAAGAATGCATGAATAAAAAAACCTTACTAAAAAAGCCTACCTTCTATGTTTCTCTCTGTTGTATTACTGTATATCAGGCACTCTACCTCAGGTCAAGATCACTCAGAAGTGATGGGCTTGCATCTAAACTTAGAGTTTTGACTGATATGACAGCAGACTATTCCTGTCTCTTTGTGACCCTTTTGTAAAAAAGACCTGTTCCTAGAGGGAAATACATGGCGCTATTGCAGTTAGCTATCTGGGTGAAGAGTTTCCTTGCTGTGTCTGGTACAATCAGCTTCTCAAGATGCTTTTGCTCATTCAACCTTATAACTAAGATAAAAACATAATATTACTAAATGAGCTAGGCAGAGACTAAAACAAGGGTATTTTTCTCAGTCCTTGCTAATGTAGGCATCTAGAAAGGTTCAGTAATAGCAGCTTGCCCTTGATATCAGCTTGCAGACTAGTTGTCTAACCAACCTCGGTGAAGGAAGCCACTGGCTGACTGATATGCGAGCAAAATAAAAATTTTGTCAACCTACTCTGGCAGTCTGAGAGACCATAAGCCCAAAAAAAGAAGCCCAGATATGTTCTAGAAGGCTAGAAGGGTGCCAAAACCTTCCCAGGGAGAATGAAGCATATCATGAAAACTATCAGAAAATCACAGTTGTAGCCGAGTACTGCATGGGACCATACTTCCCTGAGCCTAATTTTGGAATAACAGCAGTACTCCCAGCCATGCAAGAGGGATGGACAAGGGCTTTCTACACCAACACCACTAAGAAGGGAGCAATGCCTGCACCAGAAAAAGACTGTAAATTTTATAAAGTTGGTGTAAGTTGAGTCAACTCCCTCTCCAGATGAACCCTCAGCAATATTTGTATCATCCCCTACCAGTGGAGGGAATCCCATCATGGTACTGAAAGAAATATGCTGAACCTATGACAATCAGTGAAAATATTAGATAACATTGATGCAGATTAACTAGTCCTTGCACAGAGAAGGTATGTGCCATAACTGATATGCACAATGATTTTGCTGCTTTACTGAAAACTTCCAGAGAAAGTGTCATTGTATTATCCATCAGTAGGCTGTTTATTCCAAAGACAGTGTTTTATTGTGTGTTTCAATCTACGTTAATTGTTTCATCATCTGTTGCATTAAACCTTGAAGACCTTCATAATTTATTGATAATTTAATGATAATTAAAAGCAAAGACCAAGAGGGCTCCATTGTAGGGCTCATTCATTCTCAGAGACAAACATCATAAAAAAGATTTGAGGACTGAGAAAACTGGCGTTAAGGTGTTGTGAAAAAGGATAGGTTTATTGATGATTGCCAATTACTGAAAGACAAAGGCTAGCTATACAACCTTTCTTCACAGAGAGCACCCAAAGTATTTTGGTATTATGGTAGCTCTGATGGTCTAAGGACATAAGCATGACAAGATCTGTAATCATCATCCCCTATTAGACCAACTCGTATTTGGAAAAAAATGTCAGGGTTTTGGGCACAGAGGCTCTTGTGTACATGAAAGCTTGTCTTCATTTTCCATCACATAATAATATTGAGGATATATACTATTAAAAACACAACAATGCAGTTTTTGTTCAATTTTAGGCTTTTTGGAATCTGTATTTGAAGAGTCTCGGGGAAAAAAAGAAGTGTTCTTTTTGCCAGTCTCATCACTGTTACAAACACTGTGATTGACTGTGGTTGTTAGTTAATTTTGATCTTGGGAGTAAATCCAAATGAGTGGCATGAATCCACTTTGGATCAGGACTTGACACCATTGTGAAAATTTGTCATGAAAATGGATTAGTGTTCACTTTAATCTTTAACATGCATGATGAAATTTGTGCTGTACATACAGCAGTGCAATTTTGAGTGGGGACTTTCTTATAAAAAGATAGAATCCCATTCACAAATTTGGATCTTGGTGACTCTCTTTAGGGTCAACAAATCTGATTTCAGGGACTGATGACTTCATGACAAAAAGGACATTGAGGAATTCCCTTAGACTGTCATCACAACACATTGATTGCGTCCAGTTTCAATCTGCATTGAATGTCATTATATTTTTATTAGTACTAGTGTTAAGTATAGCTATAAAAACAAGCTTTGCCCCTGAAGAGTTCTGTTTAGTAATGCACAGCATTCCAACAAAAAACTCACTACAGAAATCATTATTCATATTAGAATGGTTGTAAAATGATGGTTGCCCAAATATAATTATTAATGAGGACTCATTGTTAATAAGGGGTTTCCTAATGAAGTCTCTCAGGGATCAGCTGTCAGGATAATATTCCTCAATATTTCCATGTCAGCTTTGAAGGAAAATACAGGAGGATTATGGCTGTGCAGGGAGCCCAAAGATCAATCAGCAGTGAAAAGGAATCGTCATTTACACAGTGGGGACCGTTACTCAAGTCAGATGGTGGAACATGGGGAAGGAAAAAAGGGTTATGCATAAATTGTGAATGTTTTTGCTGGCTCTGGGTTTGTATGTATCCTTTAGCAGTTATAGCATCTCTGTCTGGTTTGAGCTCTCCCAACCAGAAGACAGGGAGAAGCAATGGCTTCTTGTTGCAGTGATCGTTGTTGTAGTCAACCTGGAGTAATGGTGTAGGCAAAAGGGGAAGGGGTGGCAGCTTTGAGAGTGGCCTTGGGTACACACAGACATGCTGAATGAAAAAGGCTGCTGATGAGGATGTGAACGACTGCTGCATTTTTTTCATAGAATCACAGAACAGTTTGGGTTGGAAGGGACCTTTAAAGTCCATGTAGTCCAACCCCCCTGCAATGAGCAGGGACATCTTCAACTAGACCAGGTTGCTCAGAGCCCCGTCCAACCTGACCTTGAAGGTTTCCAGGGATGGGGCAGCTACCACCTCTCTGGGCAACCTGTGCCAGTGTTTCACCACCTGCATTGCCAAAAATTTCTTCCTTCTATCTAGTTGAAATCTTCCCTCTTTTAGTTTAAAACCGTTACCCCTTGTCCTATTGCAACAGGCCCTGTTAAGAATTCTGTCCCCATTTTTCTTAGAAGCCCCCTTTAAGTACTGGAAGGCTGCAGTAAGGTCTCCCTGGAGCCTTCTCTTCTCCAGCTTGAACAACCCCAACTCTCTCAGCCTGCCCTCATAGGAAAAGTGTTCCAGCCTTCTGATCATGTTTGTGACCTCCTCTGGACCCTGACCAACAGTTCCATGTCTTTCCTGTGCTGAGGGCTCCAGAGCTTAGACGCAGGACTCCAGATGGGGTCTCCCCAGAGCAGAGTAGGGGGACAGAATCACCACCCTCAACCTGCTGGCCATGTTGCTTTGGGTGAAGCCCAGGGTACGGTTGTCCTTCTGGGCCGCAAGTGCACATTGCCAGCTCATGTCCAGCTTTTCATCCATATCATCCCATCTCAACCTCACGGCCTGGTATTTCTAAGAAGTCTAAAATCAGTAATAAAATCTTTGTCGGTGGACTCAAATTTCAAAGGAGAATGTTTGGATGAAGAAGACAGACATTGTTTCTGGTTTATAGTAAGAAATCAAGAAGTTTCATAATCTGGGCAGAACTATCAGCAATAACAGGATGGCAGAACAGCAAAACTCAAGTGCACTTTGAAAGAATAATAAGCCTTTCAAATCCTTAGCTTGTAATATTATAAGATATTGTGGTTATATCACAATGATTTAAAATGTTAGAAATATGTGTAATTATACTATACAAAGTTGTACTGATGAATGTAGATTCTTTCTAAAAGTAAAAAACCAAACCAAACCAAACCAAACCAAAACAACTGCAGTATTTTTAAGGGTGAGTTATAGGCTTTTTATGAAAATTTTGTTAAGATATTTTGGGGAAAAAAACTGAAGTTGACTTTTATTCATGTAAAGAATGAAGTCCTACAACAGTTTTCCAGAAAAAAGAAACCTGTAAACAAATAGAAGTTCAAACTTGAAAGAAACAACTAATAGTCTAAGGCAGTAATGAAAGTAGATACGGTATAATTTTTTGTTGTTGTTAATGAGAAAAGATTTCCACTTCACACAAAGTCATTTGGAGGGAGTGGGACTTGGAGGTGCAATTGAAGTCAAGTATGCTTCACTTACAGGAATTAACAGCATGCAAGCTGTAGTAAGCTGCTGCTGCAGTGAAACAGCATTATGCAGGATGAAGGAACTCATTACATGACTTTGAGGAAGATTTCACTTTCTTTTAATGCTGATGTAAATCTGCAGTAGCTTCAATCACTTTAATATAGTCACTCATGGTAGACAATAGTAGAGAACAAAATTCAGGTCATTGTCCTTTATCAGAATTCACATCTCATCGACATTAACCCATTTTCAAAACTACTAATATCGAAATAAGCAGTAAGCGCCAGTATACAAGAAGTTTTTGTGCATGTGATCATTCCGTATCATTTTTTCCAATGTATAAATTAAAGCTACAATCCAGAAAAAGAAGACTTCTTCTAGTCACTTATTTACATTTTGTTATTAGACATCTCCCAATGCTAGACGACTGTTTATTTCTGAGAAAACGCAAGGTCCATATCCAATGGAAATATGTTTGCTAACAGAGCACATGGAACAGGACAAACATTTAATTATGTCATTTGGAAACTCCAAGAGGATCAGCTAAGCTGTAATTTGTCATGTTATTCTGGTTTTGAATACTTCACGGTAAACTGTCTGATTATATAAATTCATGTTGGCTCTCATGTTAAAGACATTTTTGCTTTTCAGTAATACAGGACAGAAAAAGATTTTCTCTCCAGAAATTGAGGGGTAGGAGTTTTTCTAAGGAACCAATCCTGCTTTGCAAAAAAACACCAGTTTACAAAACACTGCAGGTGACTCTACTGTGAACTAACTTTGTTTGCCAAAAGACTAAAGTATTTCCATCTGCCTACAGCCATTCAGAAATTGTCCTAGGAATTTTTTTTAATAGGAGATTGAAATAAAAATGATACAACTGTTTCCTGAGAAACGTATAACCTATAATTTATTTTACTCCCCTTAGTTTGAATACTACTTTATCTAAAATGCATGAGCCCATTTACATCTGTGGTTCATTTTGGCACAAAACTACATTAAAGCTTCCCTCTGAAAAGGAGCTGATTTCTGCCCACATTGTTTACTGTGTTCTCATCATTCTTCAAATAGTAAATCAGTACCACAATTGCTTTCAAACTATTAAGTTATAGACTTTGGTATTCTTGATGGATTGTTAGGTCATCCTGCTCAAAAGTGACATACAAAACCAAAAAGCAAATAGACTTGATAAGTAAATGCATTGCAATATATTTACACAAATATGCTGGTGGAAAATGTGGCCAGCTATCAGCTTTCATTAGGCTTTCTGAAGTATGTAAGCACGGCTGACGTGTAAAGTCAAAGAAAGTTTTAAAGACAACTACCATTTAGATCATATATACTAGTTTTCTGGAACTGTTGTAACATTGTTGGAATAATTACTGATCTAACAAATTGTTAAAGTTTCACATTCCGCACTTGAAAGCCTTGACTTCACTATAATGCAGAACAGATTTTTCACAAGAGGAAATCTCCTAGTGATTTTGTGTACTCCCCTTGAGTCTCCAGCCTGTACCCTACCCATGATCATTTGTGGAAAGAAGACTGATGTTTCTGTCTTTCCTGCATTCTTACTCCATCCTCCTGTCTTTGCAGATTCTGGTTCATACATATTGCGTTCATACATCTTCAGAAGACGATTTGGGTTACATTATCAAAACAATGAAAATATAATACAATTCAAGGGGGAGTGGGCAGGAAACACACCAAAAACCAAACTCCAAACGTATCAGCGCTGTCCTGAAGTTCTTAATAAAACATTATATATCTTGATTGAATGTCTCAGTTGAGAGCTCTGAATGCATCAAGACTGTCAGAGAGCAGTGGGTCCAACACAGATGAGAGATGCATCTACAGCGTGCATGGAAGTACCTGACCTCGCAGAAAAGGCAAGTTGTTCGTGTTGGTGCTGATGAAGACCAGGGAGATCCATTATTTGGGGGGAACAGATCTCAAACTGAAGTGAGAGCAGAAAACATTTCAGAATAAATTCATGCCATGCATAGTAAAAAATCACAAGGACCTTTCCTGTTAAATAAAGAAGTTCAGTGAAAGCATCGCACCATCATTTGCAGTGCAAAAGTGATGGTTCAAAGGTTCAAAAAAAGGTTCAAAAACTGCAAAAAAATGCCTCTAAGAGTGCAAGAAAGACTTTAAGTCCTCAATCTCTTTAACCTATCGAAGAAAAGACTGAGAGGAGAAATTATTACGCAGTATAATTATCTCCATGAGGGAAAAATACTAATGCAGGTATTAAGTAGTTTTTCAAACTGGCAGTGAAAAGTGCAACAAGAACTAAAGCTGAAAGCTAAAGCCTGACATAGTCACATTATTAAACAGGGAGAATATTTTAATGGAGAGGGTAGTTTACCTCTGAAACATGGCAATAGAGGAAGTAGCAGATTATCCATCTCTCATCGTCTTCAAATGGACTATCCTGCACTAAAACATGAAGGAACTACAGCTTCTTAATGAAGCAATTATAAAGAAAATGTTAACAGGTACAAAGCAGGCTGCTTCTTGTAATCTCTCTCTGGGAAATGACCAGACTATTTCAGGTGAAAATCAAACATGCACAAACACAGAATCAGCTTGAAGCAGGCTCCTTAAAGGGGAAATTTTGCAAGGCTGTAGACAAATTAAATTAAGTCTTAATTATAAGCAATAGTACTAGCTCATTCTTTTCAAACAGCCCTTGGATTTTACCGGTTTTCTGTTCAGAAGGTCAGCCAGAAACAACTTCCACAGCCCAGAGTACTAAGCAAAATTACTGACAGCATCTAGTCATCACTAAAGTGATTGCTTTCAAATATACACAAAATTACTGTAGCCTCATAGCTGTATTCATGCATATATCTAATAGTCCTAATTAAAACTTCAAATAAAAAATAAGATTTTACATTCAGAAAAAGATATTTTATTTTCGTGAGGACACTAATAATTTCAAAATGCAATGTAATATTAAGAAAATTATCTAGTGTGTTGCTTAAACCAGGAACAATCTGAAATATAATGCAATTATAGAGATTAAGTAGGTATGTTTAAATAGTGAAAAGACATCATGTTTTGAGACCTTCCAAGTTTTTCATTTTTTTTTTAAATTTTTTTCATCAGTGTAGTACTAGGGGTAAAATGCACTGTATCCTTCAGCTATAAAATACAGACATAGTTCTGTACTAAAGCCAGACATACCCACGTGCATATAGTAATGTGCACTCATACACAGGGATCGGATGCAAGTAACAGAGTTTGGCTTTGTGTTTGCAAATTACATTTTTTCTCCCCCTCCCCTAAAATTCAACTGTTGTAATGTAAGCCTTATTAGATTTTCTGCTTATTATTAACCTGGAGGCCCTCCAGCCTCCTCCCTATTCTCTTTCTTATTCGTTTTTATACTCTTGACCCGATGCAATCTGCCTGCAGGGGCAAATACAGTTATCTTCTTCTAAATTAAAATTGTAACTCATTTGGTACAGTTTACACAAGGCCTCAGCTTTGACACATGCAATTACTATGAACATAGGAGGAACATGATTGCTGAGAGCCACCAGAAATAGAGTTTAATCAGAAAACATGGAGTTGTTCCAACAGATTTATAATTTCACCACTTGCTATTCTTTTATGTTCCTGAGTGCTCAGATAATTAGATACACTGGGTTTTTTATTCCCAAGAGGCCAGCGAAAGCAAAATTCCTACTTTTACATTAACAAGATGAAATTATAATACAAACAATCCATAACTTTTTTGTTGAAATGAAAAATTCATGCAACATTAATTTTAGTACTTACAAAATGTTACGAATAATTTGTTCTGTAGTATCTCATAACGTAGACTTATGTGAATTACTTACCCACTCAGATGGATCGCCCAGTCTGCCAGCTTTTACTTACATAAGAACCCCTAGGTAGCTCACCTCGCCTATCCCAAAAGGCAGCTTTTTTAAATAGGTTTTTAAAAAATTAAGGTTCACATTTTGTGCCATTATTAGGCACAAAATCCTCCAGTGTTGTGGATCCGACTGCAGATCTGAAAAAAAATGGAGCTGTTACAAAGCCAGTTTCATAGTCCTGCCTGATCTCTGTGCCTCAAGTTCATCTCTGAAAAAAATAATTTTAAATGTATTTGATCAAGTTCAGTGAAACATAGAGTGGAATCAACAGAGACATCACTCACTGTAATTGGAAAGGAAGATGCAGACTTCAACTACATCCTGCCTTGCATGAGGGCATTACATTCTTCTGAAGATAGGGGAGTTCATGACTCAATTGCTTTTACAAATAAAAGCATCTGAACAGTAAATATAAATGAATAGACATGTGCAACATCCCTGGGTTTTGCAGTCTTTTTACTGAGGTCTGAATGCATTCATTTTGATTATACTTTAATATCAAGTTTCCCAGGCTGATAGATGGGCCTCTGGGAGGACTGTGGGTCAAATAAGGAGTAAGGTTACAGAAAAGGGTGACAGAAAATACTTTGGGTAAAGAAGATGCATGGCTGATGGTGTGCTCTGTAGTACAAATGTGGTCCTGGCTCTCCAGCTGCTTTTTCAAGAGGCCACCTGCTTTCTATTTCTCCTTTTATGTTAGCCATTAATTTTGCTGCCACAGGCACAATTCATACTTACAAGCTTGGAGGCTCAGACAGGAGCAGCTGCTCTTTCAAATGGCACTACTCCATTCCCAAGACAGCCAACTCAGCTGCAACAGCATCAGTGACCTGGATATACCAAATTCACCAGAAGACAGACTTTCCCATCCTTAACATACTCTTTTCTGCTGAGTACATAACAGCAAGGCGAATACATAAGGCTGCAAGTATGGCAAAGTTATGGAAAGAAAGAGCCTGGAAGAGCAACAAAGAGAAGCAAAGGAGGAGGGGGAAAAAAAAAGAAAAAAAGGGATTGCGTAAATATCAGTCCTGAGGTTGCCAATCTGTCTCAGGCAAACTGCTTGGTCTGGAAGCTTTTCTGTGTTAGTAAAAATCTAACTTAGGTAATAGTACTAGTTACCAAATTTATATGAGATGGCAAAATAGAGACATGTAGTAGCATCATGTTTAACAAGTCTGGGATGGCTGAGTCCCGCTCCAAAGGGAGATTTATTTTATCTGGCTCCAGGAAGGCACCCTGAGCCCCTGGGATACACTGCTGTTCTGGCAGCCTGCACACCCCCAGCCCTCTCCCCAGCACCCCGCACTCGGCGGGCTCTGCGGTAGGAAGGCGAAGCACCTGCAGAGCCATCTCAGGTCTTAAAGAGTTTATGAGCTGAGCCATGGTCTTGGGCAACCCATGCTTTTTCTTTCTCAAGCCCATTTGTTTCCACTTCAGCCTGTTCTGGGAAAATCCAGAACTGGAAATGCAGGGGCAGGGCAGCTCAAAGCGGCCCGACGCTATTACAGGCGCGGCTCTTGAATGGCATCGATGCTGGTACAAGGACACAAGGAGGCAAGAGCCTGCGGCCAGGAGCAGGGTCAGGGAAGAGGTGGGGGAGCGAAAAGGACCACAGCGGCCCTGAGCCTTCTGCCTTATGTCACAGTGGAAACACCCCCTGAATCAGCTGAAATTTCATCGTGCCCCAGCGCACCAGGGAGAGTGAGCGCTTGGGAGCAGCGGCTCCAGTAACACATGGGGACAGCAAGGGCTCACAGTGAGCGATTTTGCAATATCCTGAATGGAGAAGAGACTGACCGTTCCCTGTCTCGTCCAGTACAAGCAGCAAAAGCCATCAAATTAATTCAGTAGCAGCCATGTTCAAAACAAAGACAAGGAAGTGTCTCAGCACACAGCAGATAGGAGAGCTGAGAAACTCCTCGCCCAAGAGGCTGTGGCTGCAGAAAGTCTGATGGTGCTCAAACAGCGGCTGCAGGAGCGCGTCAAAGATCCTGAGTGTTGTAAAAGAGACCATGTACCCTCAGCCACAGAAGTTTTAAAAAGAGAAGTTTTTTAGAGAATTGCTTTTATTGTTCCCAAGCCATCTGCTTTTGGACACTCTTGGAGACAGGATAATGGATTAGTTGGCCCGTGATCTGGTACCAGTCCAGCCACTCCTCTCCTCTTAAGACTGATAAATCCCACCAGCTTCCAGTTAGCAGCAGCTGGGAGATTTCCAGGGCTGCAGCTAAACTGCTGTGTTGAACAGCCACATTAGGCCTCCAAAAATATGCCAAATCCCACTTTTAAACCTGTTTCTGGTCTCCACAACATCTTGCAACAATGAAGTCTAAACCTTGTTTATAAATTGTGTATAAAGGCACTTCATCTTTGTTACTTTACTTTAAATATGCCACTTGGCATCTTCATTGAAAGTGCTATACTCGCCACATTACAAGAAAATAGTTTAAAGTATTCTTTCTCATATATTCATACAGCTCTTTTCTAGCCTGAAACAGTTCATTTACTTATTTATATTTATTTATAACTCAACACAAAATTATTCTCATAAAATGTTACAAATTACATAACTTAGGAGGTAGCTTTGAGAGATTAATGTCAAATCAGATAAAGCATAGGAATTTAAAGGATAAACATTTATTTCTAAGGATTATTTACAATTCCTATTATGGTCTTCTGTTGTGCTGATTTTTCCTTGAATACAGACTCTACATTTGTACCAGACCCATCTGCATCCCCCTGTCCTAGTTCAGATATTTACAGGCACATATACTGAGTCTAAGGGAGTTGGTTAGGACACTGAGTACTGTAAAATGAACGTGGAAACACCAGATGTTAAGTATAGCATCCAGCTATATAGAATCCACAGCACTTAAAAAAGAAAGGACTGTGTAAAAGGATATGCTGTATTTTTATGATGGCCATGAAAATCGATAGTAATGGCGGCTAGATAGGAATGAGGATAGAATAAAAACACTTTTGTAATTCGTTTGATTTGTGATGCTAGACTTAAACTAGTCCCCTGTGTTTGTAAATAGAGATAAAAGCAAATGTATACACTTCTAGCATAAAGACAAAATCTCTGTTACCCTCTAGAAACAGTTTGAATTATTTGCTGGACCAGCATGGGTTTCCACTAGATGGTGCTCCTAGGCTTTAGAAAAGCCATAAACGGATTAACCCGCTGCAATGCGAGGGGAGGAACACGTTTCCTGGGGTGGTGAATCAACAACCGTGAAGTGCCTTCTTGCAGATCTCAGTCCACCCTCCTAGATCCCCAGGCTGCGGCAATTTTGCTCTTCCCTCACGCCTCCTAAGAACTCACAAGCACAACATTTCCAATTTTGTTCTCCTTTTCCTACAACTTCTCCTCCCAGTGACCCTCAGCTCCTGCCCGTGCCGCTAGTCTTGGCCAAGCCACCCGCACGCCCATTGCCCTCGGCAGACAGACTCGGGCCCGCTGAGCCCATGCTCCAGCCTTCCCACAGCAGAGAATGGCCATCCTGCACCGCGCTTTTCTTCAGCTGCAGAATTTCACAAAGCCCATAAGACACTGACCTGCTTTCCGCTGGGATAGAGTCAATTTTCCTCCTAGTAGTGATATAGTGCTGCGGTTTGGATCTGGGATGAAAATAATATTGGTAACGTGCTGATGTCGCTAAGCAGTGAAGGACTGTCCGCCTTCTCACGCTGGCCAGCCAGCGAGGAGGCTGAGGGTGCACGGGGAGCTGAGGGGGGCTCAGCCAGGACATCTGACCCAGGCTGGCTGAAGGGACAGTCCATACCATACGACGTCATGCCCAGTACATAAACTGGGGGAGATGACCGGAGAGCACCGCTGCTCGGGAGCTGGCTGGGCATCGGTCGGTGGGTAGTGAGCAAGTGCGTTGTGCATCACTTCTTTTGTGTATTATGCTCCCTTCCTTTTCTGTCTTATTTAACTGTTTTTATCTTAACAGACGAATTTTACTTTTCCTGATTCTCTCCCCCATCCCACTGGGGCGGGGGGTGTGAGCAAACGGCTCGGCCTGCCGTTTAGCTGCCTGCCAGGTTACACCACCACAGACGCTTCTAAAACGTCTTCTGCAAATCCACTCATGCAGAAACACCATCTCTCAGAAAGCCACTGCAGGAAAAAAATATGTATATGCATATGTTCTGCAGCTTCTTTATCTGGTGATCCTTATTCTTGCTGCTATTCTTTTTACCTCCTCCACTATTGCCATAAGGATTACCATCATCTTCTTTTTTGACAGATAAACACTAAAAAAAAAATTTCCTAAATAATGCTCCACCCACTCACTTTTGCTATTCCATTGGCAGACATCGTAGTGTAGACTGAACCCCAAAAAAGGCATTAATTTCTTTGATTTCTTGGGTAACACCTCCTGATACCTTCCCCTGTACCCTTCCATCTGAGTAGCAGAGCAGCTTTTTCATCAGTCCGCTGGCAACATACAGAAGAAAGACATTGGAATACTGGAGACATTTCAGAGATGAGCTGCAAAAACAACTGAAGGTAGGAAAAAGTATCTCCCAGTGAGAAATTCAGAGTTCACATCTGTCTGCTTTAAAAGTGCTTAAGCACCATCACGTCCCAAGATGGGAAAAGAAAGGTAAGAATTAGTACAGAACAAAAAGATATAGACGTAGTTAAGTCCAACACACTATTGGTGTGGAGCAGAGCTGGGTTCACGCGCATTTAGGGATACCTCATGCTCACCAGGTGCGTGAAGAACAACTGCAGCCAGTTCCTGGGAACGCTGCGGTAATTGCAAGCACCAGACCTACTGCGTGTTGTGTACGGCCACGGTGCACGTGGGCCACAGTCGTACGGAGGCTTTCCAGACATGCACAAGCCTGGTCAGGGCTGTACAACTCAGGTTGTGCAATTATCTGAAGGGCTGACGCCATAGATTTGTGAGGTGGAAGAAGCTAAAACTGAGCAGACAGCTCTATACGAAGTCTTCCCAAAGAGCCTTTTTTTGCAAGAACTGCCTGTCTTTGGCTCAAAACAGCTGCTACTGGTTGGTGGAACAGACCAACAGCTGGCAGCACCAGCACAATTTCTGTTTTAAAATTGTGCTGCCTCAGTTCACTAAAGTGACATTTCTCTTTGGGATGTAAGATTTGCCTCTTACATCTGGAAGATTGTCATTTAGAATTGCTGTAACTGGAGTACTGTTGATAAATCAGCTGTTGTGACAGTAGTACACACCAACATCATGAAGGAGCAGTACCCAGTGTCACAACACATCTGGAAATACCACATAGTCATGTGGGCTGCTGGTGAGATTCATGTACCCAACACACTGAGTTTATTCATGGTAAGAATAGTTCTCTGTTGTTTGTCAGAGTTACAGAGAAGGCTGCAGTTACAGTAAGACTGGTTTATCACTCATAATAAGGAAAGGCAGTTTGTTTTCTTCTCTAGGCTTCAAAACCCTTTAATAATTACTTTGCTAGAAGAGAGGAATGGCTGAACTTGGCCCTGGGCTGACTGACAGTGAAATTGCACTGACAGACAAATGAAGAAATCTGAGGTTGAGGCTGACAGACCCATTTAGCCTCTTCTGGGTGAGCAAGACATATAGCAGAAAGCAATAGACAGAGCTGCTAGAAGTTTGAACTTCAGATGTCCTTTTTATGAAACTCTGTGACTGGGGGTAGCCCACTTTGCCCTACCACTTTGAGCCTTGACTCCGTGCTACAGATTGCATGCCTTTGTGCTTAGTAAAACCGTATCCTTGAAGGGAAGAACCATGGACACTGAGTGCTCAGAACATCACCCAAAATAAAAATATCTATGCCACCTCTCCCAGATTTATGGCCCTTACTGCTGAGTTTGTCCTCCTGTGCCTATCTTTCACCCTGCCCCATGCTCCAGTGCTACCTTGTAGAGCACCTAGTAGAGGAAGAGACAGGTGGCAGCAGTGGTCAGAGTGGTCCTGGTGTCCTCTCAAGCCCATGCCCTTCACAGCAGCCGTCAGGCTGCGTTCTCCTGTCCCACGGAACAGAAGAGGTGTTGAAGTCACTGTTACCATGGAGTATTTCTGGTTGCAGAGATGGCAGCCAAACACCTTTCATTGTAGCAAACAGTGGGGGGTCTTATGCTCAGCCTCTCTTCACCAGGGATTTGAGATGGTGTTGGTCTCTATTCCACAGGAGAAAACCTCGGGCTCACTCCATCACCTCCAAAGCCTCTGACGCATCCTCTTTCACCAGACAGGTACCTGGCGGATTGACTCACCCTGGTCTGAGGAGCCTGTGATGAAAACATGGTGCAAGCTTATTGTGCTTTCTTGAACTTGAAGGCCTTCTCAAGGGCCAGGCAGACTCCCCCATTGACTACTAGGTCAATGTAAGTGGATTTGCAACCTCTTCAGTGACAGCTGCCAGCTAACCGGAATTTCTAGTTACTTGAAATCCTCCAAAGAAGGACAGATATGCACTGCTGCTACACTTTCTGGTATCTCTTCCTTTCAGGAGTTTCCACATGCAGATGTAGAATTCAGCTCCGTCATTCATCCCTGCAGATTGACCCTGCCCCAACTTGAACGGTAGTGGGTGAAAACTGTTGTGATTTAGGTATCTGTCTGGGCTACCTATATGTTAGCACTCTGCCTGGAAATCACACAGCAACAAGGAGATACATCAAGAAATATCAAGAGTTTTGAAACTTATTGAACTTGGTGCAATAAAAATAAAATTCTATCCATCTTACCAATAGATTTGTGTGTGCAAAAAATATCAGCCTCCAAAGAAAAAAGGTTGAAACCAACAGCTGCACACTCCATGAGTTAAGATTAAATGTGGCTGAATATAAGGACTGGCTGAAAAGATATACCAATAAAACAAATGCCTTATTTGTACAATTTGTCAATGCGCCTTTACTGCAAAATACAATGAAGTTGATCCTCTTCGGGTTCTTTTCTATGAGGAAAGAGCAATTAAGCAGCAGTCCTGAGTGAAGAAGAGTAACATGCCACTTGTTCAGCACAGGTTTGGGGGAGGTTCACAGAAGAACACAAGATATTGTGGGTTAATTGACTTGTATCTTTTGCAGAGAGATATAAAACTGCACGTTTTTTTATGTGGCCTGTGGCAACAAATTACCCGCACGTAACCAGTTCCTATACGCTAAACGACACGAGACCAAGAACTGTAAGTATGGTGTATGCATCTGTGTGCATGAATATACATAAATTATTATTATCTATTATATTTTTACAAATATGATGCAGCAGCAAAGCTTCTGCTGAACAGAGAAGCTACCAAGCTGTATTTCTTGCAAGTCAGAGAATAAGCCGATGACAAGGAATTTGACATTCAGGGAGAAGGCCAAGCTAAGAGGGTGTTCCTCACATGCTGTGGATCCTGGCATGGTTTGTTTTTGGAAAAGCAGTATAGAAGATTCTCATAATCACGTCAGACATCAGAAGGCAGCAAGTCAATGGCACAAAAGAGGCAAAGTTATGGAAACAAAGTTTTCTTATGCTTTCTGAAGAATCCCAATGAGCAGTTAAAAAGGAAGAGAAAAAAATTCTTTACACCACAGCAGCAATTTACACCATAGCAGCAGTTCATCTGAAAAAAAAAGCTCTCTTCTGAGAAACCTCTGAGAAACCTCATTGTCATTCCCTGACTTCACAAACACTTCATGTGACAACAACAGCCTCATCGATGCTACAGATACGGAACTTGAGATTTTTAGGGCAAGTTGGCTATTTCAAGTTGGCTGCTACCTGTCACACTTTGCTTTTTCTCTCTCATACTGACTGCGACTGTTGCCTGAGTCCCTGGCTGCTGGTAGATCTCCAGCACAGTTCATTAGTTTAACTTCCTAGCCAAAGAGGTAAAGTCCAGCACTTCTGGAGCAGTGGCCATTCAAGCAGAACACCACATGACCATCTCCTTAAGTGCATGTAATTATGAATCCTACAGAGTACATCAGACTCCAAATTTCTCACCCCCTGTTTTTTTTCCATACCGTGGAACATTCTTTTGTGTTCTGGCTGAAACCTCACTTAAAGGCTAGTGTCATTTATGAAGGGAGGACGGGCTGCTCAGGTAGAAATCTCATCCGTGCCGCAAGCAAAGGACCGCCGGGGCAGACACATGCTTGATCCAAACAGGAGAGCCATGTAATTGCACGCTTATGACATGAGTGGGAGCCTGAACATTGTGTTGTAATTCTGGGCTGATGATCCTGTTGCCCTCTTAAATAAATTCATCATCTCTGAATACCATTTCCCTTCCCTCTGAAGGGAAGTTCTCAGAGAACTACAGCACATGAGTTAAAGGATACAGATGGGGCTGCTCCACTGAGGGGCTGTGACTGCCATGCAACTACCGCTGCTTCCCGGGTACGGTATGTGAGTAGCTCTGTATTGCTAGCAACGTGCAGGGGTGATAATCTCCCCTGCTCCCGTAGCAAATCCTCTGCTGGCTGACCTGTGATTACTGCTGGTTGTGGGTGGAGTTGTGTGAAGTCACACAGATGAGCTTAAACCTCATGTAAGACATTTTGTTTAACAGAGCTGTTCAGTGGACCATCAGTATGATTACTCTTCTCTGCCACTGAGTAGATTTTCTAAGATCTATCCATCCTTGTCAAAGTTCTGGGAGAACAACCTGATCCAGCCAGCAGCAGCACACTATGAACGAAGCAAGAGTCATGAGCAGGGAGCTCCTGCTAACTAATAATTGGATACCTAGTACCATCTTTTTCCACCTGACACAACTGACGTAAAAAAAAAATCAATTACCTTTTGGCAAGAGCCAATGAGAAAGTGTTAAAATCTGAGCACAAGACGAGTATAGAACAGGGCTATGCAATTTATAGCTGAATCATTTCAAGTGATTATTACTACTTGACAGAGTTTTACACTTTCACATTAAATTAATGCATGCAGTTTTGCCATCCTTATTGTTTGTCATCATGGCTCACTGTTGTAAAATATTTCCATTGAAATGTTACTAACACAAAATGTCATATTCAAAGAATAGAATTGTCTTTGTATGGGCAAGATGATCTTTAATTTAAGAAAGGCTTTAGAAAAGTGAGGTACAATCAGTCATATAAACTAACCACTCCCTTCTCCAGTGCCTAGAAATCATTCATAGCATGAAGAGCAGCTAAGTGATACTCAGCTCATACAAGAGCCTATCTAAATTTAACTGTTGTATCACGTTAATGAGAGATAAAATGCCCTTCATCCACAAACAGATGGTGTTAGCCCACATTAATAAACTCAGTGGAGAACTTAATATGCTTAGATTTAGATAGGTTATTCCACTGGATGACGCAGTTGATGACGCATCCTGAAGCAATGTATCTGTATTTGACAGCTCTTTATTATCTTACTCTGTTCTACTGGCTATCCTGTCTGCTCTCCCCGCGTCCTGTCCTGCCTCTGGGTTATCCTGACTGGCAGATACACACGTGCAGCCCTTTGTGGTTCTTATTTGTGGAAACCAAATGCAATCGGAATAAACCACTTACTGTTGCACAGCCATATTTTGTATTTTCACAAGATCTCTGGACTTTACTGACCCCAGGGAAGACCTGTGCACCCATCTGTACTTGGAGAGCAGTCAATGTATCCCTGCTCTCCCCACCAACACACACACACATGCTTATTTTATCTCCCTCTTCCCCCAGCAGAGTGGGGAGGGGTATAGAGCTAAGAAAGATATGGCTGCCTGTTTCTGCCTTGCCCCGTCTCATTTGAGGGCTGCAGCTGCCAGGGAGCTGGCATGGGCAGGGGCACGAGCTGGGCATAAAACCACTGGCACCACTGTGAGTCCCATATGGGCTCTTTTTCACTACTGGCTGTGATTTTGCCTCCCTACAATCTGCCTCCCAAGGCAACAGATGGAATCTGGACATTCTTGCCCAGGGATCTTTTGGCAGCTCATCCTGTTTGCACTTCCAAAAGCATAAAATGTTTGTATGTTATGTTTTGCATATTTAACCAGTGTTACTAGCTTATAGTAAATAAATATTTCAAACATATTAAATAGTAGACTTTACTACTTCAGAAAAATTAAATGAAGCATTTCAGGTGATTGGAAAGTGGTATCGGATGTGACTGGATCATGGTATTAATTTCACAAAGGCTGCTTTTGGTGAATTCATTTATATGAATTTGATCCACCTTATCAGCAATCTCCATGATTATTTTATTATATGAATAATGCACAAAGCTTCCTAAAATAAATCTTGTGGATGCTGTTTTACTCATCTTCTGAACAATGTTAATTTCATGCTCTTTAAATAAAGGTTGCCTAATACAAAACCTCTGTAAATATGTACAATAACTTAGAAATGAGAAATCATAGGAAGCGGGCAGAAGAGAACATGTGCAAACTGAAAGTTCAAATGTGCTGGAATTCAGAAGGTATTTTCATAAGCTATTGCAATATTTGCACAAAAATACAAGTGTGAAGTCTGCAGAAATCTCAAGATGTTCTTATCTACTTTATATAATGTGATCTGGAAGATGGAAAAAGTTGACTCAGTAGTTAGTATTCCAACTTGCAGAAATTACCAGGACAGTCATATGAAGCTTTAGCTGCTATATACCTGGGTAAGGGCTTTAAATATGAGCAGAGAAAAATGGCTTTTTTTGAGCGTAAGTACATCTGTAGAATTTGACGAGCATGCATATTCTACTCGCAAGCCACAGATGTACCTGCAAAGTTGCAGAAAAGAATTCAAGATTATCTTATGTCAGGGAGAGACTGCCTCTTTTCCTTAGGATTGCGCTTTCCTGTTGGGACTAGAAACATAAAGTGTTTTTAGCTAAGACATTCGGAGAAAGAAGAGGAAGAATGTGTATGAAGACAAAAAAGAAATGAACACAGATATAGAGGGCTACAAGCATAGTAAAGCACTGAAAATATTTGCTACTTTAATTTGTACTTAGTCCCCTTTGTGCTCTATTTTCATCTTCATACACGTTGTGTGTGTAGCCATTTACAAGGATGTGGTTTCTTAAGTCAGAACTGGAAGAAGTTTAGTCTACATCTGAACCATCCCTAAGAACCAATACATTTAAAGGTCAGTGAGGTATTACCAGAACCACTATGGCTTCCCTCTTCTGGGTTTCAGTCTAAGAACAGTAAGGCAGAAATAAAATACACAAGATGAACTTGGATACTCTTGATCAGGTGATGAAGTATAAGGCAGATCTCAGATCCCAGGGCAATTTGTTCCACAGTCTTGGCTCAGCCTTTGAAAGAGTTGAGCAAGGCTCCAGCTGCTCAAAATTTCTTTTTATCAACTGGGGAAGGATGGAATCAGCACACATCGCTCCTTAAATTTGCTCATCCTTGTAATGCTGAGCATTTCCAGTGGTGTGCAGGGGCAAGGTTTGTGCGACGTGTGGACAGCTCAGCACCTTCCAAAGACTGTGACACCTAACACATGTGCCTTCTCCTACTCCAGTACTGAGAGGCCACCATCAGATCACAGAATCATAGAATCACAGAACAGTTTGAGTGGGAAGGGACCTTTAAAGTCCATCTAGTCCAAACCCTCTGCAATGAGCAGGGACATCTTCAACTAGACCAGGTTGCTCAGAGCTCCGTCCAACCTGACCTTGAAGGTTTCCAGGGATGGGGCAGCTACTACCTCTCTGGGCAACCTGTGCCAGTGTTTCACCACTCTCATTGCCAAAATTTTTTCCTTCTATCTAGTTGAAATCTGCTCTCTTTGAGTTCAAAACTGTTACCCCTTGTCCTATTGCAACACGCACAGCTAAAACGTTTGCCCCCAAATGGGAGCTGATGAGTTTGCTCATAGTTGCTGAAGCCAAGATCATACATGAATTATAACACTGGGACTCCTGAGGTGAAAAGTACATATTAAGGGAACAATAATTTGAAAACCCTGAATGTTGTTTCCTAATAATTCCTGAATGAAGGAGGTCTCATCCTTTTTTTTTTTGTCACAGGGCCTCTTATTCAGGCTGACACATCCAAGATAATACAGCACTATCAAAACGAGAAACTGCTGTTCTTCCCACAGACCTGCCAGTAACTCCAGCCATTCTTTTCCTGATTCAAGAATGTCAGATGGATTCTGCATTTCCTCACAAGTCAGAATAAAAACCTGAGGACATTTTCATTCCAAAATCTGTAATACTGCTAGTAATTCAACATGAACTTATTTGATTTTTCTCTTCACAGGATAAATTTTTCCAAGTGTTTTTAAAACCTTTCCTGGTTTAAATACTGAATAGATTTGCAATGGGAGTCATGATATAAGAAAATAAGAAAATAAGAAAGGAAAACAAACACCCCAAAACAGAAAAAAAACCAACCCTATTGAACATGTGAAATCAACTGTAGAAAAGTTGTTTTAAGGGTGGAGGCGTACCTCAATTGTACTTGAAAAGGTATCAGCTGATTCCACCAAATGGCCATCAAGGTCAAGGACCATCATAAAAATCAAAGCAAGGACTTTTCCTAGGCAAGAAATTTTTTTTTTTTAAATAAAGTTCAGTGCTGTGATCAACATATATTTGCTTTTTACGAACATTTATTTGATTTATTTTAGAGAAAACCACTTCAGTTTAGTTGTTAAATATTGAATACTCCTTTTCCTACTTCAAGGCGCACAGAAGCATATTTCAGAATTAATATTTGTATGCTTTTTATACGTGAGTCTTCTTATTTGTACAGCTCCCTATAAATCATATAAATGAATGACAGAAAGGACCAATTAGAGCTTTTGCGCACCAGGGTAGAATGGCACTCATACGTTTGTGCTGTCTCATTTTAATGGTTTCAGGTTCCACAGTTTCCCTGAGGAGATTATTTGAGAGGTTACTGCAATTTATTCTCATGATAGTCAGCTTCAACATTTCCTTTTCCAATTGTATCATAATACACTTACATCAAACATAATGTTTTGTCCTCTTGTGAAGCAAGGTACATTCCATAAAACCTGCAATAAATTCGTCACCTCTTTTTATGTCCTTGTAAGTCCTTATTAAATGAGCTATGTAACATATGCCAGCCTTGTCAGCAACATCATAGTTTGTGATTTGCACAAAAAAGCAGCAATCAAAACCCAATACTAGAGTTGTACTTTATTAAATCTCAAAATTAATTCACAAAAATCCCAGGATACTTGTTTTTAAATATGTATATTATGCTACATATTACAAGTATAAAATACTGTCCCTTTTTTATGCACACTTGCACAGTCTTACTCCCAGGAGCAAGTCTCATCATGTGCCTCTGAAAGGATCCAAATAAACTTCCCAATTGACTGCACAGAAAGGAGTAGTGTGGTATAAGCACGGCTTATTCTTCTGTCCTGCCACGTGGGCCGGTGTCCCTTCAACCCCCATTTACCACACGCCAAACTGGTTTGCTCGCAGTCTCCCAGCCTGCCTTTCCCATCCAAGCCCTGCCATGGGATTGCCCCTATTCCAGGGCTCCTGCTCAGCTCCTTCACCAGGTGAATTTTCTTTCACAAGGAACAGGGCTTAGATCCATCTTTTTACAATTCCAGGCTAAAGGGACTACAGAGATTGGGAAACACGTTCCTGCAAATTTAAGAAAGCTAGGCTGGACATTTTAACTTACTCAAGTTATACTGATCACAGCAGAACTCCAAAGAAAACAAATGAGAACCAAAATCCAGGGAAGCACCTGTTAACCTCCTAATAGTTCGTGTATGTTCATTATATACTCTAAAACAAACCAGAAGATGGCCATCAAATTACAGCTCATGGAACATTACTCCTACCAGACAAATGAGTTCTATAAAACTACAAAGTCTCCTCAAACTCCTTCAGGTGGTACAGATGTGGTAATTAGAAACTAATAGACTAAAACCATGAAAGCAGTAATAAAAAGTTAGAATACTGCTTGTGCACTCGGTAATACAGAACAGGTGCTGTAATAGTGAAGGTTTACGTGCTAAAGGAACAGGCAGATGTCTAATACTCCACTAGAATTTAGAATTGTGGAAGATGCTACACTGGAGGTGTTCAAAAGATGTGTAGATGTGGCACTTGGGGACATGGTTTAGTGGGCATGGTGGTGTCGTGTTGATAGTTGGACTTGATGATCTTAAAGGTCTTTTCCAACCTTAATGATTCTATGATTCTATGAAATACCAAAAACTCTGATGTGATTAATAGTAGTATTAGATCATTTTTGGAAGCTGGCTTTAGAAAACTAATAAAATACAACTAGAGAACTAAAGAAGTCTGCTTGCATCTCACAGCTGAACCTGTTCCAACACCCTCATCACATCTTCTGTCCTATGCCTACCGAACAAGTGCACGCGCTGGAGCCCTCCGACGGGCTGCGTGCTGTGTAGCTGGTGGCCACCACCTCCTGCCTGCTGACCTGACAGGATGACTTCGACCAGCTGGCAAGCCGGGCAGATCCCTGTGGGGAGCTGCCATGAACCCTTCTTCCCTGGGCACGCGGTGTGCGGGCCCTGTTAGAGGGAGTCTCTGCTTCATTCTTCCAGAAATCTGTCGTTTCTTCGTGAAATAAGCCCTGTATGGTTGAACTCATCACTGGCTTGAAGTCACTGGAGAGGAAGCAATGGAGAGGGCAGCCAAATTGTTTGGAATGCAGCTAAAACAATTTACAGAGTTTAAGGTTAAAAGGGATCATTGGATCACATATTCTGACCATGGGCCGGTAAGTCGTACTAGTCCCAAACTGAACCAAGGAGCTTATTTAGGATTAAAGCCCTTAGATTTGCCATAGGTTACCTCAGCGCCCTACCACTGATTCTTCTTATACATTTTTCCTACCATTTTATAAAGCTTTAGCATGCGATACTTTTCTCTTGTGAAAGTATTTGAACACTGCAGTAAAGCCAACTCTTGCAGATCTTTTTGACAAATTAAATTGATGTAGCTTTTTAAATGTATTGTTGTAAGAGATTTCCTCCACTCCTGTAATATTTTGGCAGGTCTTTTCTGCACTACCTGATCTTTAATGTCAGAGCTACATACCTTGTTCTAGTATCAGCCTCATTAATAGACACAGCAATTCATTTCCTGTATGCTAATCCTGTTAGTACATCCAACAGTCTTACAGGACACATCGCACTGGGACCTCGTCTGTATTAGTTTGCCTGGAACTGTTCTTAGACAATGTTTTCCAAGACAATAGCTCTCGTTCCAGAGGCATGGCTTATGTTCTTGGAAAATACATACACATTTGGCTGTAAAAGCCTGTTTGAAAGTGTTAATTTTCCTAAGCAGTCCAGATGACATTGCAGTTGCTCTCACTGTAGTTTACCAGGTTACCATTTAGCACATCCATGGATTTTATTAACAGTGAATTTATTTTGGACCTTTGCTAAACATCTTGAAAGTTGCTGTGTCTGCAGAACGTTGCAAACCCCAACATCATGAAGATTAGCCTCTGAAAATGTTTCTGATGTTTCAAAAGTCAAAAACTATTTAACATATTAACCATTTAATAGCATTAGCCATTCGAAGTATATATGGTATTAACCATAGGACTTGGAGACCATTTTGCAGTTTTAAGCCTAATGATGAGGAACTGTAGAGTCATTATGTTTCTGCAACTACTTTTATCAATTTACCTTTATATCTCACTGAATAAGGCTATTGGAATTGTTTTGCAAGACCCGTGAGATGATCAATACTAAAGATATCTTACTTATCGAACTTCCTTACTTATTGTATTAAGAAATGTAAGAAATACTTATCGTATTTCCTTATCGAACATCTTACTTTTCTACTGTTTTGCCTGTGGTTGATGTTAAAACAGTCAAGAACCATACAGGTCATTGTGCTTGATCTTTTGAAAATGGGCAGAACACGGGTGCTTTTTTTTCTTTCTCAAGAACTTCTTTTCCATTTAAAGATTTATGAAAACCTAAACTAAGATACTTCCTTAGCCAACTCTGTCAAGATCCCAGGGTGCAAATTAGCTACACTCTTCATTAAAAAAAGTTTAGGTCTGCCTGGAACAGAAGATTCCCCACAGACTTGACAAGCACCTTGCCACATGATGCGAGTACCACATCTGGGCTCTTCCAGGTAGGGCAGAGGTGTTCAGTCAGCGCTACCGACGCCAGCGCACCTAAGAACCATCCCCACCTCTGAGAGATTCCCCTCAACCCTTTTGTTTTTCACGGTTTTTTTTTTTTCAAATTCCCCTCAACTGTCCCACGCCCAGCAGCAGCCCCGCTCTGGGGCCCGAGCGAGGTGCCAGCCTCGGCCCCGGGGCGCACCTGAGC
>NW_010509897.1:0-38688 GCF_000687285.1 Phaethon lepturus
GCCACTCCTCCCCAAACCTGTAGCGTTGCACAGGGTTGTTGAAGAAGAGCAAAGAAACATGGTGGTTGTCTATTTACCACATTCATGAGAGGAGCTGTAACAACTCAAGTTCCTTAGGCTCACTGTTGCCCTGAGTACCAATGCTACAAGATTAGTGACACTATGACCACTATAAATGCACTACACAGAGTCCCTCACATAGTAAAATCTGTCCCAAGGTTCAGAAACCACTGAGTCATTTTTTTTTCTTGTTGGACGAATATGTTACAGGCAGGATTTAATGTAATTTGTTTAGACTCTGTCCCTGGTTGTTGCCTAAGTAGTTCCCCTGCAGTAGAAAGGAAACCTGATGGAGGTTTTCTTCCAAACGAAGGAATGGGCAAGCACGCAGCACTTCCTCTAGTTCCAGCTGAGAAAGGACCTGAAGATGCAAGGACACATCAGAAATATGGAGGACAGAAAGCTGGAAAAGAAAAAAAAAAGCAAAGCGCTGGTATCATTTTCCAGACTGGAAAAAGCTTCATTTAACATACTGCTTATAAACAGGACATTACTTTATTACAGAAATACATGCTTGAAAGGTGAGTAGGAAAGTGTTTTCTCCAATTTACACCTAGGGCAGAGAAAGGTGATGATAGTTGTCAGAGATCACACAGTATGTGTGACAGAAAAAGGAGTCTTGCTTTTCTTTGATAGAATATCCTAATCTGTTAAGAAAAGTGAATCCCAGGAATTCAGTCATCTGATGGAAAAGTATACCAGAAACCCTTACTTTAAACTAGATAACACAGCTCAAATGTCAGACACTGATGACTTGCAGTGAAGTGCTCTGAAATGTGATGCAGACTAGAATTGTTAATAGGAATTATTCAGCAAGTGTATTTATGAGAATCATAAATAACTCACAAACAGGGAGGAGGGAGTGAAATTAACCAAACCAGCAATTCATTATGAGTTATATGCTCACTTTTAAAGGAGAATAAAAAGGACCAGAGTCTTGTCCTGTCTCAACAGTAAGGTGAAGTGCGGTCAATCAGTGCAGACAGCCTGGGGAACAGGAGCTGTAACAAGAGCAGACCCCTGTCACACATCCCTTGTTGTGGGATATACATAAATACCCAGAAATGTAAGGGAGAAAGGAAGCAAAAAGGGAAAGGTGAAAACAAGCAAACAAATAAAACTCAAACTCAGACTAAACCCCCTGGAATTATTTTCAAAGATTAAGGAGATTTCTATTGAGAATTTTTCCCCTGACATTTTAGCTCAGTGTTCTTCCATTTCATGAACTCCAGAAGGGAATTCTCAGCCTGAATATGGTCTACATACCAAAAAGGCTTTTATATATTAGACAGTTGGGGCCAAATTCATTCAAAAAAAGTTTTTGGAAAGGAGATTATGTTTGCTGTATATCTTCTGGCAAGTTGTACAAGTATGATGGCAAACTTTTTCTAATATCTAGTCTATGTCCATTATCTTTGCCTAATAATTCCCAGCCTATCTGTACAAATCATTGCCTTACCTACTTTTTCCCGCAGAGCTAAATTCATGTCTCTACCCGTTTGATTTGGATGTTAATTCTATAATCTCTGCATTGTCCCATTTGCTGGAGACCTATGATCCTCAGTCTCAAGCAAGCTACCAAGTGATATAGGAATCTGTTGCCCATGCAATGCTGATTTAAAAAAAAAAAAAAAAAATTGGAAGTTGACGGGGACTATAATTTTTTTCTCTTTTTCCCCTGACATTAACGTAAGTATATTTTCTTCAGTTACAGCTAACTTCTGAAGGGTACTCCAGTCTTGATATAGAGTCAGCAAGAGGTGGAGGGTCCACCATTTCCCCTGCTAATTTTAATCAATTTTTACCCTTCCAGCTAAAAATACGTACAGTGTTTTTATTTTTCAGTTTCAGGGTTTTTTTTTCTATACTTCTTTTTTTCCCCAATAGATTAAAGAATCCTTTGTTCCCTGATGTTTTTTCCCTATGTATGTGGTTATAAGGCATTATCAAATCACCTTTCAGTCTTCCTTTTTATAAGCTTAACAAAATGAGTGCTTTAAATTTTTCACTGTAAGTCATTAAGTCTCCAGCCATTAAATCATTTTTATAACTCTTTTTAGCACCCTCACCAACACCCTTTAAAAATACGAGACCCAAACAGCACTGAGTATTGCAATAACAATCACATAGAGGTAAGCTCACCTCCCTCTACTCTTGTGTTTATAGCATTAACCCTTTTCCCACAGCACCACATAAAGGCTGTTGGAGTCTTATATCTACTGTGATCCCTAAATTCTTCTCAGAGTCTTGTTTTCCAAGACAAACTACTCTATTTTGTAGGCTTAATTTGTATCCCTTATTTCTCAGTCTGTTATCTGGCATTTGGTGAGACAGAATGAAACGCGCTTTGATTGAAGGGTACCCGTTTGCCAAGTAGAGTAGTTCCTGAAAAAATCTTTTTTTTTTTCTCCATGCCATCAGTCCCCATCTCTTCTGCAAGCTTATCAGAAGTGATTTTATGTTCACTTCTATGTAGTTGATGAAAATGTTTTGAAAGTTTGCTGCTAAAAGCTTTCTCAGATCCCAGGAAATACAAGCAGGGAGCGGTTGGCACCACATGCTGGGAGTGGGCTTTCTTTCAGTTGTATGCAAGGTATCTTCTTACAAATGCCCCCAAACACACCCCCCAAATCAGTTTCTGTTTTCTACACAGCTAAATAAAGAAAGATAGAACAATACTGCTGGAGGAAAACAAGCATAGAGAAATCAGTGGGCTTGCTCACAGTCGTGCTCAAAAGCGAGGAATGGGATTCCCATTTCTATGTCTTATTATTTGTACTCCTTGCTTAACCAGCCATAACCTGTCTAGAATTTTTGCCTGAGCCTTCTACTCAGACAAAAAAAAAAAAAAAAAAAAGAAAAAAGAGAGAGAGAAAGAGTAAAAAAAAAGAAATAAGACAAAAAATTGCCACTGGTTTGTTCATGTGGCTGTCTTTCTAAAGGGGGTCTGCTACCTGAATCTGAGCTTATGGTCAGTAGGAGTTGTATGCTGAGATTCTGGAAACTGCTTTAAGTAGACTGTCTAACTAAGCAACTACAGTGTCTCCTTCTTACTTTAAAAGAACATTTTTTTGTGTTGTCTTTAACAAGAATTTGGGTGCATTTGCAGAAGTGGTCACTTCTGATAGTTGTGGAGTTTATTGTACACTTGAGTTCTATGATCAACATCAAAATAGGCAGGTTTGAATATAAGGCTGTCAGGAGATGAGTGGATGTACAAGTGTTGCGTGTGCGAGTGTTAGCAGTGTCTTCACAGGTAAAGAGAACAAGTGTAAAGGTTGTGAGAAGAAAGAAACATCTGATCCTGGGTCTGCTGGGAGATTTATGGACAAAAAGGAGAGAAAATCCTGGCGAAGATGAATCATTCAAGGCCAGGAAAGAGGTAGGCTAACCTCTGAGAGAGGTCCTTGGGGAAGAAAGGCAGAACTGTCTAAATGATGGGGCAGATATCCCAACGGGATTAGAGTGCCAGGCTCAGAAACAAAGAGTCTAAGATTAGAGTTGTTGCTTATGGCTTCCCCCTCCAGTCTAGACTTCATTAAAACTGCAGGAAACGATTTAGTGTATGGAAGTTACATGACCTCGAGGTCACACAATAAGCTTGTTTCATAAGTCATATGCAGTTTCCGTCTCTGCTTCCTCATTCAGCTTCACTCTTGCTCCCCCTTTCCACACACGCTTTGTAGCATCCAGTCCTTAGATTAGACTCTTCCTTCAAGACCTTTATCATATTTCCCTGTCCTCATCCCTCAGACTTCTTGTCCCACCATCACTAACCTTACAGGCCCATGCTCTTCTCCCATTACACCCTAAGAACCATAGTCCTTTCCACTGAAGGCTGCCATTCCAGTCTGTCTCTCATGATTTACCCTGGGATCCTTCCTTTCATACAACTGCTAGACTTCATCTCCCCTGTATTTGAATCTGGGAGGTTTCTTACATCCCCCTTGAGCCCTTTGTAGGATGTCACTGAGAGCACTAGAGCAAGAGACTCTCAGTTTTCAGTACAGCAGCTGGACCAGGCATGGCCTGAAGCATCTTAGAAGACAATAGCAGGGAAAGTCATCCTCAGTCTTGGCTGGAGCATTGCCAGTGCAGATGGTATCCTTTGGGAATTACAGAACTGTTAAAAAGTTTAACATGTCACTACCGAGCATGTGCAAACAGTGATTTCCCAAAGATGTAACAAGTTTGAGTAGATTTTTACAGGGATGGCAAAATGCAGATCTCTGGCAAATGCCACCCTATGTAGCTAATTTCGAATTGCATTTCCAAATCATGAGCATGCTAGGGATTTCCAAATAATATATTTCCTTTCTAAAAAAAAAAATAGCTTTAGAAAATCATTGCTTTACCTTACGCTGGAAAGGTAAGAAAAAGTTTTTTAACAGAATGAGAAAATCGGTTTGTGTAGCTTGATCTGACTTTGCATTAAGCTTTGAAACAAGGCAGAAAAATCCTGTTATTTCAGGATAAAATGAGTCATATCATGTACTCTATATAGCCTTCTATATAACTAGCTATTTGAAATTATCCAGGGAACCAGAATTAACACACTTGGATGCTGGGGAAAAAAGCAAACAAACACACACGTCAATAGTATTTTCAACAACATCTCTGAATGCTGACAAATCACGGCTCCATGTCACCCTCCCTAACCCAGTGGTGCAATATTGTTCCAGTACTAACTCAGAGGGTCACTGATTCAAACAACTTCCTGCAGCAAATAGGCTTTTCTTAGAGCTCTTCTACTCAAGCATTGACAACTCCAAGGCCTGTTAAGTTTTTGACACATGATTTTAACTTCCAAATATTTATCTATAACATCTAACACTTCTCCATGTAATGGAGACCGGGTTTTGTTCTCCTGGATTTATCACTGTTGTATAATTATGTTTTAACTGCACTTCTAATCTGTTAAATTGTGTCTTTTGCAAACATAAGCTATATTGATCTAGAACTCAATTTTTCTTAGTTTAGTTTCTGATAGTATTGTATGAAAACCTTTACATATACAATTTAGTATGTATTATGAAAGGGTGAGCTATCAAGTCTGGTATTTCTTTGGCTTTAATATAGATCTTTTCATTTCCTTCTCTTAAATTATCCTAACTGTAAACAAAATCTGTATTACAAATGAGTATAAAGAATTAGTTGTGGATAATATTCTTTCTGTAGTTATTCCATTGTTTCTATCTTAATCTATTCAGATAGAGTATTTACTGATAGCTTTCTATTTTGATTTACTTGTTCTGATTTTTGCTCTGAATCTTAGGTTGAAGTGATGCCTAAACTTCATTGTATGGCAAGTGATACAACACATAAACTCTAAGAAATCCCAAGCCTAGACCTTTGCATCAGGCTAGCTATGGAAAAAACAGTAAATCCAGAAGAAATACATTGATTTCAAAGGGTGTATTCTTAGCTGGCAGACTTACTGAGAAAACAGTGTTTGGTCTATTGATTTCTACTAACTATTTCCTACAGCACGTTATAGAGTTTAGGAAGTTCCCCAAGTACTAAACGTACATTAAAATCACCATTTAAGAAATGTTAGACAGGGAAGTGGGGAAATCAGGTGTGTTTTCTAATTTGAAGTCCAGTTTATCTAACTGGACAGGCAAACAGCCTGACAGCAAATGGGAAAATCAAAGGTGTAGGTTGGTCTATGGTATGGTCTATCAAAGATGTATGGTAAACCACTTATCTGAATTTTTAAATGCAGGTTGTGCCCAAGAATGTGTAGAAAGAGATTGCTGGGGTAATGAATGTTCCCCGAATCATCGCCTTGGAGAGAGCAGTTTGTAAGCTGATCCACTTACTGTGGTGTTTGCCAAAAGAAAATTTAAGTCAAATATAGCTTTAACCATGGCAAAATGTATAGATTTTCCCTTATAAGTAATGAGTAGTTAAATTGGTATATTTTCTGTAACTAGTTGTTAATTCTACACAGACAGCAGACTGTATGAAGACTACATAAAGGTTCTTTTTTCAAAATTCTGTGACAAAGTGAACACTGAGGGTCCAAATTCTCAGTATTCAGTTACAATTTTCATTTTCCTTGGACTGTAGTACACATGCAACATAACCCCCTCATCATTTTGTTTGGATGGACACAAAACCACTGGCAATTTGTCTGACCAGAAACTTTGTGGTTTCTGCATTTCGCAAAATGCTTTGTGAATCAAAGTTTGGAAAGTAATAAAAAAGGACACTAAGAAAGGAATAACAATATCTTCTAATCAAACTTCCATGCATCAGAATTTCAGAAGTTTATTCCAGTAAACCTGGAGCTTACAGCAAGAATTTCTAAAGTTTATTTCTCTTGAGATTTAGCTGCATCTCATTACCTCTATGGCTAGAGAAGGCTAGTCTCTGAGTGTCTGAAGGGCAGCTGATTTTTATCCACTATTTCAAATTCAAACTGAGGTCATCGAAAGCTGTGATTCAACACCTTCTATCATCAGTATTTCCTTACATCTTCTAAGGTGCACATGGATGCCCTTGGCCCATGGGACCGATCCAGCTTTTAGGGATCATTGGGACAACACAGTTCCTTGGGCTCATACTGTTTTCCTGGTTCTTTTCCTTTAAATATTAAGGGCTAGGACTCTCACCATCTCTATGGTAACTTAGGATCCCCTATAGACAAAATTAACTCCCAGGTTTCCTGTCAAGTTTGACTCTCCAGCAACTCTGTGCAGCTGGGATGGTGAGAAGTTGCCAAATTGCAGGAAATAATTATGGTAAAATTTCACAAAAATGCAAATATGCAAACCAAAGCTAATTAAAATAGAAAAAAAGATCATAGTAATTGACCTTTACAGAACTTATACAGTTATGGGCTTCAAATGGGAAAATAAGTACAACCAGGTGAAGCTGATGAGACAGTATGTGTAACTCCATGGCAGTCTTCCCTTTTTCTGCATCTCATTTTAATTCTGCTCAAACACGGGACAGAATTTGTGCTTCAGGAATCCTTACACAGAATTAAAACCCAAGAACCTAGTTGTAAATGTCCTAGTTTTTTTTTTCAATCTTGGGTTTTTTTTTGAGCAGATTAAGGAGAAAAATAACACCTCATTTCTTAGCAAACAGTTGTGAAAGATCCTGAGCCAATCTGAGCTTGCTTCAATATATAAGGGTCTGCCATGCGCAAAGACTTCAAAATATGGCCACAAAGTATAAAACCTTAAAGGAGCTAAGAGGCAAGGAAGCAATATACCTTTCATTATTACGTTAGTTTGTGGGTAATAAGTACATATATTTAAATGTTAACATTACATAGCTGAATCCTTGCCTGAGATTTTGGAGTGACATGTATTGTAAAGATCTTGTGGACTAACAAAATTCAGGAGTCTTAAGGATCCTTTCTGACATTCTAGCTGGATTCACAGGATTCATAATCAGGTGAGTTTCTTCTGAACCATCTGTTTACACATATAGTCTACAGTCTCTGGGCTTTTGCAGAAAAAAACACCACATTATTTAAAAGACACCATCCCTGTTTTTTCCTCCTTGCTTAGAGAGTTAGACTATTAGAAAGTTTATCTTATTTAAATCAACAAAAAATAAACCTGATCACAGAGGTAGAACTTCCACTTGACTTCTCTGAAACGTTTTTTTCTGAATAGTCAGCAAGGCGCTACAATAAGTTTCTGCAGCCTGATTTGTGACATGCAAATATTGGGAATTCATATTTATTTAATTGGAGAGAAAAGAAGGTTTTGGCATTTTTCTCTAGGAAAGCAAGCACAAACACACATGTATAACAGGCTTTTAATTTGATAAGAGGTCTTGTACTGCAACTTTTTTACTTATTCTCATGGGAGTCTCTGAGCTTTCCCAGATCTACCTTGTACCATAGAATTGCCTGATGTTCTTCATCAGCTTTTAAAAACAGAATTATTACAAATGAGAGCTTACAGTGGCAGCCCTGGTTTACTTTATGCAATGCTGCCACATAATAATTGTATTACAAAAGTTTGGCAGCATTTCACAGCTGCACTGAGTCATGCTAATGGGTGGTATCCAGTTGCTAATGTTGAAAACTGCTTCTACACAGAAGCTGATTGAATAGGTTTGCTCAAGAGCAAAGGCTCACTCATTTATTTCATTTTTTAAAGAGAGGCCTCACATTATCCAATCTGTACGTCCTCTGAAAAGTTTCAATGCAGACTGGATAAAGTAGTATGGAACGAAATCTGAGTGCTCACAAAAAAAAACCCCACCAAAATGAAATTTTCCATGTGCATCTATTTTTTCTAACCAAGAGACCAGAAAGAAGAGCCTTCTTAAGTTAAAATTTAAGTATTTTCAGGTTTATTTGATATCTCTGAACCTCTACCAAATTTTCTTAATCTTTTCTTTTAATCCCTGCAAGTGTCTCTTCTCCCCTCCTTTTCTACAAGGATGCCCATCTTGCCCCTGTGCACAAAAACCCAGACAGTTACCTACCCATGTGGTGCAAACAGCTGCTCCTCTTGGCCACCTGCACGCTTTCAAACATCTGTCCAAGTGGGTGATCCACCTCCCTGCACAGTGGCAGCAACCTGCTTCACTCAGTTTTTCATCGGTGACTATCTGTTTTGCTTGTCCTTGTGCCAGAAGATGCTCATGCTTCCCAGCTGCACCCAGCACGGAGTCTATCTGCATGTGCTGTGGTGAGTGCGGGGGAAGCTCCGTACCTATTCTTCTTGTCTCAGGGAAAGCAGTGGCCAGGTGGGGCAACTTGTGGACTACTTTTGACCTATGGATGTCCTTCCTTATCCTTCACTAACAGGTAGGTGGGTGACACCACCACCATTTCAAACTCTAAAAGTGTGTTGTAGTTGTAGCATGTTGAGCAGGCATGTGAACCTGGCATTGGCTCCTCAGGAAACACAAATGGCACTGCTAGATTCTGTCTCTGAAAGGAGATCTGGGCTCATCAAGTAGCTCAAGTGAGTCAAAGTTTTCTGCATCTGTGCATGAAGATAATGCAATCTCAGTCACTGAGAGAGTTTCAGGCTTATAAACAGCACCATGATATGCATTTGGATGGCTCTGGAGGAAAGTGGCAGACACAGAAGAATTAAACAGTTGTCTAAAAATACTGTGTGCAAGTCTCATTGTTATGGTTCAGCTTGTTTTATGGGATCAGACTACCTGATATTAATACAAGAAAAAATAACAGACCTGAGCAAACCTAAAATATTTTAAGTAATACTAAAAAAACACATCCAATGTTATTAATCTATGATAAATCTAATAGTGTGAGTACTTGCTTTCTGTTTTCATTTTTTCCAAAGTTGTCCTTTTCTAAACTTAAAGAGTCAGGAAGCCTCTGTTGCACTTCCAGGTCTGGAACCCACACGGCAAGTACTTTTCAGAGCATTCTTCCTGGTAGGCTATAGACAAGTCTGAGAAGGCCTAACTTGTCACACAGAAGCCTTGCCACCTTTCATGGTTTTGGATCAAACACAGGTCATTTAATGTGGGACATGCAGGAGGAGAACAGTGAGCTTAACATTGCTTCTTGAAAGAGCTTCCTAAAGAACTCCTCATTGCTTCTTAAGGAGCATGAGTCTTCTTCAGTCAAAGGATCAGGGCACTGAAAGATGAAACATGGGGTACAGTCTTTGTCTCAAGTAGTAACTATGGTTATTATTGGATAAATGGAGTCCTTGAAATAACAATGGAAATCCAAGTCCTCTCTCTTTCCATAAGAATATTTAAGCGTTCATGGTGGATAGGAACTAAAAATCACCCTTGGACACAGTGGTCAGTTTCTGGCGTATCCTGCTTTAGCACACTATATTTTGTAGCTCCTATTCTGAGAAAAAACATTTGCCTGATAATTACCTTTGAAGTACTCAGCTTTATGTTGCCACAGCCTCTTTGTAAATCTACCTGTAGTATTAACAAGCCTATCCAAGGTTCCATGCATCACTCAGTCTTACAGCATATTATTGACAGTGAAGGAGAGAGACAGGAGTCATATTAAAAGGCATTTGCTGTTTTAATAAAACAAAATATCCAAGTATGATAAGTGTTATATGAAGCAGACAACACTTTACAGCTACACAGAAAAATGGAAGGGATACATATATGACTACGATCAAAGAGAAATTATCATTCACTTGTAATAATAAAGAAAAAAATTAAAAAGTACTTCTTAGGCTATGGTCTGCAGATCAGGACCAGACTGAGAAAGTAAAGCTCATATGTCTAAGACTTTTAGTTAAGAAATAATAAAGACTACGCAAAAATAGGAACTTTTAACAAAACAGAGTATTCTCAAGGTTGAATTAAAATACAGTTCACCTTTCAGCATCGTACAAAAGACACTGTTAAAATAAATGGTGCTAATTTAGTGTGCGGGTAAAATGGCCTGATTGACAGCTGTGGGAAATTTTATTCAGAAAACAGTGCTAGAGAGGCAAATTTCACTACATTGTCATCACCAATTTGCCTTACCTAGAAAGAGCTATCATAGGGGTAATTACTGTGTCAAACCTCCTTTTTTTAATCTTTTTTTGGTCACACGGCTTCTGTCTCTCTAGGCTTTAGACGGATACTGTTCAGCTCATCGCATGTAATCCCACAAGCAGACATCATACCACACCGGTCACAATACTTCGAGGCGTGTAACAGATCCTGGACCAAATACCGGTGTGTTTGTCACTCGGCGAGTGCATCGGTTTGTGTGCTGGCAAGACGCGCAGCACAGCAGGCGGTGCTGGCAGCCATGCCCGTGCTGGTGCTCAGCCCAGCTCAGCCCTATGCTGGGTCTGTGCCTGGGGCCGGCACAGGCCAGGGGTGTCCTGGGGCCTCACTTGCGGGCGGAGGCACGGCCGCAAGGATTCTGGCTTGCGCAGTCGTTCGCGGCTGCGCCACAGTGTGAACTGTAGTGTGGTAAATTGGCGTGATCACTAGATTTGCTTCCACAAAAGCACGGTCCTGGTTCAAGCTAGAAGGCTGATTGCAATGGCTCCTCCGTACCGCTTCCGCTACAGATTTTATTGGCTGAAATTAACTGCAGGTGCAAAAACAATAGAAGCCAAATTTTGAACAACGAGCCCAGAGATAAGGTTTGATTTACATATTTTGTTTGAATTTGTATTGGGTGCAGGTGTCAAGGGGTGGCCCTGTGAGGAGAGGCCGGGGTTGCCCCGTGCCGGACACGGCCGGTTCCAGCCGGCTCCAACCGACCCACCGCAGGGCCCGGCTCAGCCCCGCAGCCACCATGGCGGCGCCTCGGGGACAGCCTGTGCAAGGAAGGGCAGAAAGCGTCTGACAGAGAGAGGAGGAGAGAACAAAAAGAGTGAGAAACAGGAAAGGCAACACCAAGGTCAGAGGAGGAGAAGGTGCTCCACAGCACCAGACCAGGCACCCACTGCAGCCCATAGAGAACCGGAAGCCATAGCGCATGGCTGTTCCCAAAGGAGCTGCTTCCACGGAGGGACCACGCTGGAGCAGAGAAAAGATGTGAGAAGGAGGGAGCAGCAGAGAGAACCTGCTGTGTGCTGACAGTGAACCCCCTGCGTCCCTTGCACTGCTCAGGTGGTGGAGAGGAGGCTGGAGAGAAAGGCATGAAGTTGACGCTGGAGGAGAAGTGTTGTTTTAATGTTTGTCTGTTTGTTTGCCAGTATGGAATAAGTTATTAAATCTTTAATTTAATTTACAATAAATTAATTTAATTTTTCCCCATTTGAGTCTGTTTTGCCCACAAAGGTAATTGATAAGTGATCTCCCTGTCCTTACCTCACTGTGGGAGCTTTCTCATTCTTGTTCTTCCTATTTTCTCCCCCCATCCCACTGAGAGAGGGGAGCGAGCGAGCAGCTGGGGAAGAGCTTGGCTGTTAGCCAAGGATAACCCACCACAGATTTATTTTTTTCTATGAAAATTAGTTTTAAATACCTAATTTCCTTTTTTGTTGTTGTTTTTACTTTGGGGCATTTGCAAAAAATCAAATAATTCCAGCTGCAAGAATACTACTCTTAGTTTGGGATATTTTGCATTTGAATAAAAACATTCCCCAAAAATTGAACCTAAAGGTTCAATTAAGAGAATAAAGGATAAAAAGAGAAGGTTCTTCAAAGACATCAGGAGAAATTAAGTCACTGAGAATTTTTTGTTGAGCTTTGGATGAGCCCCTTGGGGAAATTTCTGCGCAGTGCTTGTGATCCCTCCATGTTCTCTACAGGTTAAAAGAAAATTTAGGACTGATGTTAATACTCTTTGAACCTAAAATCAATACAAACTAGGAATAACACAGCAGTGAAAAAGTGGTTTTAATTCAAAACGGAAAGCAGAATGCATCCCTGGTCATTTTAGATTGACAAAAATTAATTAACTTTGACACAAATGCTGCCTCATTGCACGTCTTTCGAAGTCCAAGACAATCATCTTAACAATCATGCTTAGTATAACTAGAGTAAATGGAGAAATACATTTGAAAATGTCAGAATCACAATCAATATAATTTACCAGAAATAGGGGAACAGTTTTGTTGCGCCCTTATGCATCCAATGAAACGCTCTATTTTCATGAGACTATCCCAGAGAGGTTTAAATTTAAAATTATAAAGAATATGTTCAGCAGCCTGCAGAAAATTAGGTGGAATCCCATTCAATTCCTGGAGTTATCACTGCAGATAAAAGTTTTGATGATAGACTTTGAAAAAAATAAGGTTCTTGTCCCAATGAGACATTAACTGATCTCAGTTACCTTAAAGATAATCAGTGTTAAGGTTGGTGAAAGTTAATAGTTTTTGATGGAGTACCATGGCTTACCTGTATTTCCCTGATACTTGAAAAAAGTGCTTTTGCCAGTTCCTTATACTGAATATTAATCTTGTAAAAATTCATGCTAGGAATTGGGAGGAAAGGAAATACAGGATGAAGACACATGGAAAGCTTTGATAGTCATCTAGTGAGTTGGAATCTAGATTAGAAGAAAACTATTTCAAAATGAAAATTAAAAATAAAAAAAATTTTTTTTTTTCTCAGCATATCACCAAGGCTCTTTGGAGATCTTACTTGTTCGTTTCTCTATAAACCACACTTCCATCATTTTTTTCTTTAAATCAGTTTTTGCTTTCATTTTGAATAGCTTACATATTAATCACTTCTCTTTTGGGGACAATCTTTGTGCTGAAAGTAAAATTACTGGTGTTAACTCTTGAGCTGGACTTCTTAATGTCATTGTTGTCATCAAATGTGTTGGTTTCTTTGACAAAAAATGTGCTACTTTTTTGACACTGGATGAGCCAAAAACTCAAAATGAAAATCAAAAGTGGCCAGTAGCACAGAAACAAAAATTCTGCAATGTGAATATCCTTTGGTTCTTATATAAGCTGTTCATCAATGTTTGGTGTCTTTCTACTTGTTTCTGCTTCTGTTGGAAGGCAACATGAATTACAATAATCACATTTCTTTGAAACAAATCTCATTTTACAAAAATGCACTTGTATTTTTGAACACATAAGAAATCTCATAACAGCTGACTTGTTTTTTGGTTTTGGGTTTTGGGTTTTTTTTGGGTTTTGGTTTTGGTTTTTTTTCAGGGATAGGTTTTCAACTACCACAAAATCCAGAAAGATTGGTGGGGGGTGTTATTCTGCAAGTGATCCTCTGTTTATAGCTGTCTCTATCTACTATGTTTCTGCTGTGTCTGAGCACACATAGATACACATTGAAAAGAGAATTGATGCTTGTGTTTATCATGACTGAAGGATAACCTGTATGTCCACAAGCTCAATGAGATTTTATTCAACTGTCAGACTAACAGAGAAAACAGAGAATTGAAACAAAATTCAATGCAGTTTAAAAATATGCTGGCCTGGCTAAACAGTGAACTCAGGCACATGGTGACTTTGTGAGGGAGGGAGAAACCTGGAATTCTGCAGTATTTTTTTCTAGTGCATCACAAGGAAAACAGTGGGAAAGCCATTACTTGTGTCATTGATTTTAATGACTATTTTGTCTGTGTGCAGAATATGAGTAGGCACAAGCATAATTTTCCCCAAAAGCCTAGGTAATAATGAAATTAGGACAAAGTTTATGAACAAAGCCATTGAAATAGATACACTGATCAGAAACTGAGGCATTTGAGTCTTTCTATCTGTAATGGATATGGGGACAAATTCTGAAGGCTTTATTCAGTGCTTAGCTGAACCAATGAAAACAGAATCATGAACTGTTTTTTCCATAAAAGCAGCAAAGCAAAAAACTCTATACAAAGATGTTGCCTCCTGCCAGTTTGCATAGCTGGTAACCTACAGGTGTTCCGAAGGAGCGTACAGGTGTACAGGTGTACAGAAGCAAAAAGATGGCTTAGGCAGAGAACAAACTGTGGAGAGGTTTACACCTCACACTGACAGTGTTTAGAACTGAAAAGCAAAACACGCCTCCCCCCCCCCCCCGATTAGGCTTCCACAATTTTCCTCATACTGAAAGATAACAGTGGGACCTTTTCCTCACTGTTTAATCCTTCTACTCAAGTATGCAGCAGTATCATAGACTGTCTTGAACTGTGTACAAATTCAGAAAGCTGCTTAAAGGCTAGGAAAAACTATAAAGGTATGGATGCAAGGAGCTAAAGCCTAACATAGAAGTGGAGGTCTGCTAAATTAGTGGTCTTTCCTGAGTTATTAACCTCAGTCCAGAAAATCCATAAAGACTTGAAATACTGAGTACAAGAGATGAATGCCTGAAATACATTCAGCTGCTGAAACTTTTCAAAGTGTAATCCACACAGTAATTCAGTACATACCTAATGTCCCTAATGGTAGTGATGACATTTCAATCTTTGGCAAAATTCAGGAAGTACACAGGCAAACTCTTGTGATATTTGACTGTCTGACAGCTATTAATCTAACATTTCACAATGCCAACTTGAAATTGAATGAAGTAATGCTATAATTCTTTTTCCCCAGGTAATGTTATGGAGCCAGACCTAAAAAATAACAGCAAACAAAAACACAAATCAGCTTAACATTTACAGTGCAAAATTTCTTTACATACAGCCTGACATTCTGGGGAAAAGATACCTTAACACCACTTCTCATCTGATGAGCTTAGGTGGAGCCTCCTTACTGTAAGCCAGGAAAATCACCAAGGTATGATTTCCTTTCTTAAATTTGTCTCCTGACTGACCTTACCCCATGGCTGAACCTGCTAGAAACTTCCATTCATGGTCACTTACCCATTTTACCAGACTTTTTCCCACTGACTACAGGATATAAATTACTGTCTGCCTCCTGGTTCAGTCTAAGTAAAATATCATGTGTGAACAGCGATGGTTAATGATGACCAGATGTCTGGATCTCAAACTATGACATCTTTCTTAAGACAATGTTTGAATACTGACTATCTCTAACATCATGCCCCTTGGTAACTTTGGGCAAGTTGGTTGTGGCAAAAAAAACACTACAAAAAAAAAGCAACCCCCACCCCACCCCGCATTTTGTCTGTCCAGCTTAGGCTATCTAGAGTTTGAACTTTCGTAACTTCTTAAGCCCTTACAGAAACTAGAGGGAAAAGTAAATCTTCAGTATGTTTTAAAATCAGGCTATAAATACTTGAAGTTGGTGGTAGACTCTCTTTCTTAGGTGTAAAAATGAATTGTTAAAGACCAACATAGAAATAAAGCCAGGATGTACACAGAGAATCTTCTGCTCAGGTGCTCAAACACTCCAGCTACGTATTTTATACTGATTCTGTCCCCTTCTTACAGAAAATAAACAGAAGGAAACTGAGCATATGAGTAAAGAGTATCTTGCACTTCCCTGAGATTCGTGCTCTTCAGGGATTGTGCAGACGGCTAGACATGAGACCATACATAATGTTCACTTTATCAGGGAAACATGGAGTTGCTCACTTGAAGGAATCAGACAGACTCAAGAATTAATGTTTTTCTATAACCTGTTTGAAATTATATTCGCTTTGGAAATCATTTCCAGGAAAAGAAAACAGTTCATATATACAGAGGAAAATATAGCTTTGCCCCCCAAATAAGGGACAAACCCTCTGTTTTCAAGTAAAAAGTGAGTTTGTGCTGCACAGGGTCAACTATATAAGCAAGTCTTACCACTGTTCCCTCTGCCAGCTTCAGGACAGACATTTCACATAGAAAGCTGGCCAGCCTAGGATCTGAGTCAAAGGTCATCCTATATGTCCTGGTTTCAGCCAGGATAGAGCTGGTTTTCTTCACAGAAGCTGGTGTGAGGCTGTGTTTTGGATTTGGGATGAGAAACTGTTGATAATGTGCTGATGTTTTGGGTTGCTGCTGAGCAGCCAAGGACAGTCCAGCTTCTCGTGCTGGCCTGCCAGCGAGCAGGCTGGGGGGGCACGGGGAGCTGGGAGGGGACACGGCCGGGACAGCTGACCCAGGCTGGCCAAAGGGATATTCCCTACCATACGACGTCATGTCCAGTACATAAACTGGAGTTGGCCGGGAGGCGGAAATTGCTGCTTGGGAACGGGCTGTCGATCGCCGGGTGGTGAGCAATTGCTGTATTGGGCATCGCTTGTTCTTGTACATTCCTTTGTTGGTATTATTATTGCTGTTATCATTGTTGTTTCCTTCTCTCTTTCTGTCCTATTAAACCATGTTTATCTCAGCCCACGAGGTTTTTTTCCTAATTCTCTCCCCCACCCCGCTGTGGGAGGGGGAGTGAGTGAGTGGCTGCGTGGTGCTTAGTTGCCGGCTGGGGCTAAACCACGACACTATATATAAAGGTAACTAAGCATAATAAGATGTGCATCTGTATGCTACCTGTTCATGATGGATAGTGTGTGCCACTAAAATCAATATGATCCTTCTATGGCTTTTTTTCCCTTTCCTTTTCCCCCCTAACTTTTTAAATGAACACAAACACCTCCGAATACATAGGTGAACTTAAAAATTGTTTGCCACAAAACAAAAAATCTATAAAACAAAAAATCTATAAAACCCCCAAACTTGCAACTCTGATCTTGATTACAAGAAATAAGTGGCATCATTATGTATTCCATTTTATTAAGAAAGAGTAACCAAATCTGATGCTGTCAGTCATCATAACCTGTGAGAAAGCAACTAACTGAAAAGAGCAGCCCGCCATTTATGCATAGCGAAGGACCACCAGCCTACCTGTTTTGTTTTGATTTACACATATAACGTATTTCTATACTCCTTAACAAAAGTCATTATATTTTATTCAGATATTTCTAATGATGTAACCATAATGTTACCAGTTCAATTCCTGCTCAATGATATCATAGAATAATAGAATCATAGAATCTTTGTGTTGGAAGGGACCTTTAAAGGCCACTTAGTCCAAGTCCCCTGCAATGAGCAGGGACTCCTTCAACTAGAGTAGATTGCTCAAAACCTCATCCAAACTGACCTTGAATGTTTCCAGGGGTGGGGCATCTACCACCTCTCTGGGTAACCTGTGCCTGTGTTTCACCACCTTCATTGGAAAACATTTCTTCCTTATATCTAGTCTAAATGTACCCTCTTTTAGTTTAAAACATTACCCTTTGTCCTACCGCAACAGGCCCTGCTTAAAATGTCTGTCCCCATTTTTCTTATAAGTCCGCTTTAAGTACTGGAAGGCTGTAATAAGGTCTCCCTGGGGCCTTCTCTTCTCCAAGCTGAACAACCCCAACTCTCTCAGCCTGTCCTCACAGGAGAAGTGTTCCTTCTCTCTGATCATTTCTGTGGCCCTCCTCTGGACCTGCTCCAACAGGTCCATGTCTTTCCTGTGCTGAGAGCTCCAGAGTTGGACGCAGGACTGCAGGTGAGGTCTCACCAGAGCGGAGTAGAGGGGCAGAATCACCTGCCTTGACCTGCTGGCCATGCTGCTTTGGATACAACCCAGGATAGGGTTGGCCTTTTGGGTTGCGAGCGCACATTGTCGGCTCATATCCAGCATTTGATCCACCAGTACCCTCAAGTCCTTCTCGGCAGTTCTGTTCTCAATCCCTTCACCCCTCAGCTTGTATTAATACTGGGGCTTGCCTTGACCCAAGTGCAGGACCCTGCACTTGGTTTTGTTGAACCTCATGAGGTTCACACAGGCCCATTCCTCGAGCTTGTCCAGGTCCCTCTGGATGACATGCTGTCCCTTAGGCATGTCAGCTGCACCACTCAACTTGGTGTCATCTGCAAACTTGCTGAGGGTACACTCAATCCCACTGTCTATGTCATTGATGAAGGTATTAGAGATTATTGGTCCCAATACAGACCCCTGAGGGACAGCACTAATCACCGATCTCCATCTGGACATTGAGCCGTTGACCACTACTTTCTGGATGCAACCATCTCCTCACCCACCAAACAGCCCATCCATCAAATCCATATCTCACCAATTTAAGGAGGACGATGTTGTGGAGGTCCATGTCAAAGACCTGACAGAACTCCAGATAGGTGACATCTGTAGCTCTTTCCTTGTCCACTGATGTACTCCATCATAGAAGGCTACAAGGTTGGTCAGGCAGGACTTGCCCTTGGTGAAGCCATGCTGACTGTCTCAAATCACCTCCCTGCCCTCCATGTGCCTTAGCAAACCTTTTAGCAGGATCTGTTCCATGATCTTACAGGGCACAGAGGTGAGGCTGACGGGCCTGTAGTTCCTAGGGTCCGCCTTGTACCTTTTTTAAAAATGGCTGCAATGTTTCCCTTTTTGCAGTCATTGGGGACTTCACTTGACTGCCAGGACTTTTCAACTATCATAGAGAGTGGCTTGGTAACTATGTTAGCCAATTCCCTCAGGACTCTAGGATGTATCTCATTATACTAGATGCTATTTCATAACTGGTTTATGGTTTTTATTTTGGTGTAAAATTCAAATTTGATCCTTCTCAATATATGTGTTGATAGTGTTATTTATAGTTAAACTAAAGTTATTAATAGTAGAAAGCCAGTGAGCATAGCAAAGCTTACTCTTAATAGCTATACAGCCTGCACAGTGCATTTTCTGTTTATAGAATAGACAAATAACTTTTAGCCTAACTTACATAAGTTCCTAAGTTACATAGGAACTCCACATAGACCCACTGTTTTGTAAATGTCTCTATGCACAGAAATACACATGCAACTCAATTACCGGTGATCAATTACCACATGTACAAATTAATTTATTTGAAGTGAGGAAAAAAATTAATTAAGTAAGTACTACCATATCATTGCTGAACCTCTTTTATAGTGTCATGTGTAACAGAAACAGGCTATTATTAATATAATTTAATTAAAAAGTAACTCTCACGTTGAAAGTAATAATTTAAAACTGTTGTGGTTTAACCCCAGCCAGCAACAAAGGGGACTTAGTAAATAAAAGATTATCGAGGAAGAATAAAAGTCCATTGAGAGTTACTCAGGTTTGGCTATTTTCCCCAAACACCGAGTCTCACTGGGAAGGATGTACATGTTTCTCTCCAGACAGTGAAATCTATATTAAAGAAAAAAAAAAAAAAGACAAGAATGTAAACTCTTGCAAATAAATCATCCCATTTCCAGTCATGGCAAGATTCAGAAAGGTGAGCTGATGTCCTCTTAGGGGTCTGCAACATGTGAGTATTTTTTTGCAAGGTGTTAGATGTCCTCTGTATTGAAAGCCAGGGATTATAAATGATGTTCAAAACTGCAAGGAAGGGTACTCAGACAACCATTACAAAAAGAGTGTAAGTTTGATGGACTGAAGTAAAGTATAACATCCATGGTACACCTGAAAGAATCAATTTTTATTTGAAGAAAATAATTAATTTATCTATTGTTCAGTTAAAGCAGTATAGAAAGTACCAAAATGAATAATAAAACACCTAGGAAGGGAGGTGATCATCAGAATACAATCGGCTCTGCCAACCTCCAGTATTGCACTTTTGTACTGCTTTTGATCCCACAAATTTTACATACGTCATGTGAATGACCATATCCTAACAGAAAGGGCATGACTGCAGTTTACCATGGGCTTGAGGCCAGACTGGACAAGTTATGCAACCAGTACTGGTGTCTAGGCTAACAGCTAACTCCTTGACTAGGACATTCTCGTCAGTAAGACTAACCAAAAACCTGCTTAACAGTGCTCTTGATTAAGAAAGTTAAATTCATTAGGTTTCTCATCTTTCAAATTTTTATTCCAATACCCTGTTCATATAGAAAACATGAATAGATGGAGAGAAACATAATACAGCTGCACTCATGCCAAAGGACATGATAGACACCAAATGGATTCCTTTGGGTTAAGACTTCAAAGTAGTTCCTAAAAGGAATTGAGTCTATATATAGAATTGCAGCTGTGACATTTAGATGTGAATTTCTAAGCTTTTGTCATAGACTTAACATTCCTTTAAGGGTAGAACATGCTGGACATGTTTCAGTGGTCAAAAATAAGCAAAACGTTGGTAGCTGGCAATCAAAAAGAGAAGCTAATAAACCCAACAGAAAGTTAAAAATTAACAGTGCCCAGAAAACATACAGGATTATAGCTAAAGTATATGTGCCCCTCCTGCACGAGGTGAACTATATATTACCCAGGATAATAGGTTTCTGTCTTGCCAGCAACTTACTTTAAGATTATATGAAATTTCCATATGATTATGATGTAATTTTTGTTCCACCTGATTTACAAGGTTGTCCTGGATGAGACAAAGGTAGAACTATGCTCTATGGAGCAGGAGTAAAAAACTGATAATTGTTGCTCACTATGACTTTTACTATGCCAGTGTTTTTTTCTTAAGCAGGAGGAGTTAACAGTAAGGTTATTCATACTGAGGTCATATGCCTCCCATTTGAAATCTGTCTTGATACCAGCCTTATAATAATAACTTATGGACAAAAAATCCCAATTTCATGGGAAATTGAACAATTGTAATCACTTAGTTTTTTGAAAGAGCTTTTACTAATCAACTGAGTGAAAAACATTGTGATAAATATTTGTACAATATTTGCCAGTGCACTTTCTATTTACAGAATAGACAAATAATTTTTAGCCTAACTCTCAGTTACATAGGAACTCTGCATAGAGCCACTATTTTGTAAGTGTCTCTATGCACAGAAATGCACATGCAGCTGATCAATTACTACTCATCAGTTACTACATGTACAAAATTATTTATTTGAACTACAGAACTGACGAGAAAAAGTTCTTACTTCCCATATCCTCATGGATACCTCTTCCCTCACTCTTTATAAGGGAAGTTGATATAGAGTTACAAAAACTGCCTCCATGAAGACAAATTAAAAGCTGCTCAGGAGTTCCTCCAGTGTGGAGACTTCATGAACCTGAGCACAATTATAAAAACACTAGTCGTTTTAAACATGTCAAGTGGTTACTTATTTTAGCAGAATTTTTACAGACTTTCCAAAAGATGCATGCTTGCTCTAGTGCCTGTTTTTTATTCCAAAGTGAAGAAATTTCCAACTAATCTCTTAATATAGAAACTATCTAAAAATTGCTTCATATCAGTTATGTTCCCCTTGTCTGTTGAGTGCAAACAAATACCAGATCTCTTAGTCTCCTGTGATTTCAGTTGTGTTCTTTGAAATGACATGCCAACACTGTGAGTGACATATCCACCCTCTGGTAATTTGTCACTGATAGATTATTCTTTAATTAAAGTTTCAAGGTGGATTTTCTTGTACTCAGGAAAAGCTGGCGTTACAGTTTTTATCTGGAAGCATAAGGTAACAGTGCACCTATAAGTGGGTGTCATTTATCTTTCTGATAAAAAAATATATAGGAGGTTTATTGCATTTATATAAATATTTGTGAGTAATATATTTATCTATGTTATACACATAGAGAGAAATTTTAACCCCCAAATTTAAACATCTTTCTTGACTAAAAATACCGATGCAAATCAAAATGCATTTCAGGAGACTGGTGTTGATGTATGTCTGTTCAACATACTGCTATCTGATGCCATGACTTGTAATGTTAATAACAAAATCAATCAAGTGCCACGAAAGTGAATGGCAAGTCTGCTATGGCCGAATTTGAAAATAGAATTAAGAACCACAAAACAGATTAATACTGCATAACCTTGAGACCACTTGAACTCCACAATGGCTGTAGTTTTTTGTTTAGAGAGAGACTCCAGAAAGTATTTTTAGAGTATGACAGGGTCAAGCTCATCACAAAATGAGATGGCAGACACACTTGTTTAAAAGATGGATGCCATAGGAGAACGAAGACCATGATTTACATCTGCCTAGCATACAGGAATTCAAACTCATCTCTCTCAAAACACTGCACTTACCACCAGGTTATCAGCTACTTATATTTTCATTCACGTATTTTGCAATCGTGTCACTGTGCAGGAGAGAATTCAAGACAAAGCCATTCAGAAAGCAAACAAGCAAAAGACATCACAAGTCTGTAGCTGCCAGTTTACCTCACAGAAATGTCACACTGGAAATCTGTGCAGGGCTCTGTGCCCAAGCAATGAAGTCTTTTACTGCCTCTCAGAAGCTTAGCAAGGTCTACGTTAAAGGTCATTAAGAGCAAGGGGAGCAAAAATCCTGTAATTTTGATGGGATCAAGAAGCCTTTCGATAGCCCCAGTGACTTCTGTTTGTTCGTGGAATACTGAGGTGCCAGCGTCCTTTTCTGAATCTAACATCTTTTCATTCCAACAGTAAGTGGGTCGGTCTCAAAAATAACCTATTGTCTGGGGTATGTTCTGTTGCCACTCACATCTCTTGGAATAAAGTCTTAGTCAATCTAAGATATCCAAACTGTATATAAAATATCTTGATACTGGTTATATAATCTGAATATATCACACTACTGATCTGATGAACCTTTTTTTTTTTCATAAAAATAATCTTCAGTGGATGAGTTACAAAATCAAGCAAGCAAACAAACCAAAAACCCAACATGAGCAACCCCCCCCAAACAAAGAAACAAATAAAAACAAAGCAAAAAGAGGTGATACAGATTTTTTCCAAATCAGGGTCTAGGTGACCTAAAAACCAAAAATGTGTTGACTCTTTTGAGTTCTGTATTTGCCTAGACATCCCAGCCAAGCACTTCTTCACAAAGGAACGTTTTCCCAGTGAATTCATTTCCGAGTAGTAGCTCTTTCTGGCCTTTGTTTTTTTCTCTTGTCTGACACAAGGTGAAGAGTTGGAGTGAAAGAGCGGACAGATTTTCTCTTTCCAGACAGGTGTGGTTTAGGGGTATTATTTCTGTTTTCAGTACACTATGAATCACACAGATTTGAGTGTGAGGGTTGCACAAAATGTAATGAGTCAAATCCTTAATAAATATTTACATCACTAGTGCAAAACTAAATAAACTATAGGTCCAGAGTACTGTAACCTTTCACTTAAAAAATGCAGACTAGCCCCCACAGGACATGTCAGCTTCTCATACATCATATGAAACCCATGACAAACATTCAGGAGCAGTAGTATGCTTTGCAGCATTTATTAAGCTTTCTCCTTTATCCTACGTCCTTACGATTCTTCTAATAATATATTATGTGGCAAAAGATTATTGGGTTTGTGTTGGCTTTTTTAATGAAAAAATCACAAAATATGTGCCATGAAGACATGAGAAAATTACATAGTTATTAGGAGAGAGTATGGAGTATGGAACCTATAATGCAACACAGCATAATTGCTGTGCAAGTTACATTTCCTTACTCATTCCTTGTTTCTTTCCAGCTTCCTTCTGCAATTTTATACTGCATAGAAAAGGTTTCATTTGTCAATGTTTATTAAATAACTAGAGTTCAATAAATAACTATATTGATAACTACTATGCTTGTAGTTATCAATAAGTGATGAACAACTTACTGATGTTTGGATTCTGTAATAATGAACTATTTATTAAAACATATGTACATCTTTCCTGGACCTTTTAATTAAAGTCTGATTTATAAATAATCCCCAAGAAATGACCTATTCCCATTCATGAGGTAGTCTTAACTCTCTAAGGTGTTTATGATTTCCAGAATGCTGCAACCATGCTCACTCTATTCTGGATATCAGAAATATATTAAACCCATATTCTTTGTATTTGCTGCTTGGCTTCCTCTGTCTGCTCACACTTCTCTTTTTTCATCATCCTTTTCTCAACATTCATTATGCTTCACTACAGCCAAGGACCCTGCTTTAATTTATACTGGCCACCTCATCCAGAAGTGATTCCATTCTAGTGAGACAATATGTCTTTGCTGGAGTTTGAAAAAAAAAAAAAAAAAAAGAAGAAAATTAAAAATGTGTTTTAGATTACTGGGCTGTTGCCAGCAACACAAAATAGGTTATAAACTGATCTGGTAGCAGTCTGAAAACAGTAGGCTTCAAACACAGTTTTAACATAAGAAATCTGCATGAACACAAATTTATATTCATAAAACATACATGATCATGCTCAAGATATTTTAAATCTTTTGCTTTAACTAGGGAACAGCAATGCCAAAGTTACCCTTTTCTTCATGAAATGTATAATGGTGCTCTTTTAAGACATGCTGCATTGTAATTACTGCTTTGCTATTGCAGTGTACTTCAGGGAATTGTAACTCACAGAACAAAGGTATCTCGCTTTTAGTTGCTGAACAGGCAATTAGCTTGCCCCGAAATGGCATGTTCATATCCCAGAAGCCCCATGAAACAAGAAAAAAAAAGATCTATACATCATATCCTGAGTTCTCTCCTGTTCCATGGAGTCTGAGGTTCCTTTCACACATACTGCTGATCCGCGTTTGTCAGTGAAAAATCAGAATAACAAAGCAGCATTCCACTCCTGCTTGTCACTTGTCATATCTTTTCCACCAAAGGAAATTTGCACTGATCAGCTGTAGCAGTTCAGGAATACTCAGCATATAGGCTGCCTCCTCTTTCCTATCTTTTGCAGAGAAGGTGCTGGGTAGTCCATGCTTAGGGAGAATTTATCCTGAGTCCTGGCATTTGATTCTGTAGGTCCCCAAACTTTCACAGTCTGGGGGGAATCTTCCCCCATGAGCATTGCTCTTGCAAGAGTTTCCTGAAAAACATCACTTTGGTTGAATGTCACCCCCGAGAAAAAAGAATACAGATTTGTCACCCATTAATAAAGTTGAAACTTAGAAATTAAAAAAGAAGCTCTATTCTGGAAAAGGTAATGGTTACATTTTTGGAAAAAAAAATGTTACAAAATGTCCTGGTTTCATCTGGGATAGAGTTAATTTTCTTCATAGAAGCTAGTGTGAGGCTATGTTTTGGATTTGGGAAGAGAAAATGCTGATAATGTGCTGATGTTTTGGGTTGTCGCTAAGCAGTCAAGGACTGTCCGGCTTTTCATGCTGTCCTGCCGGCAAGATGGCTGGGGCTGCCCGGGGAGCTGGGAGGGGACACAGCCAGGACAGCTGACCCAGGCTGGCCAAAGGGACATTCCATACCATATGACGTCATGCTCGGTATATGAAGCGGGGACAAAGAAGAAGGAAGGGGTGGAGGAGACATTCAGGGTTATGGCGTCTGTCTTCCCAAGAAACCATTACGCGTGCTGGAGCCCTGCTTCCCTGGAGGTGGCTGAACTCCTGCCTGCCCGTGGGGAGCAGTGAATGAATTCCCTGTTTTGCTCTGCTTGTGTGCCCGGCTTTACCTGTTAAACTGTCTTTATCTCAACCCACAAGTTTTCTCACTTTTATCCTTCCGATCTCTCCCTCGTCCCACCGTGGGGGAGTGAGAGAGCAGCTGCGTGGGGCTTAGTTACTGGCTGGGGTTAAACCACAACACAAAAATAAAAATAGTAACAAAAAAAAAAAAATCCAGGCATCAATCACCTTTCTTTGCTGTCTCCTAAGATCTCTTGACAGTGTGTCTTGGCAGGGAAAAAAGTCCTCCAAACCTGACTCCTACCTTTTAGAACTGACCTCTACAACTAATGTAGGAAGCTAGTAGCATAGCCCTCTGCACCTCGTCTGCATTGCCTCAGGGACCATCTACATATTCTTTTTCCTTTCACCTATGGTAAAACTCCTCCTCCTATCCTTCCTTTCATCTCATTCTTTTCTTCTCCTTTTCATGAGATGCAGGTTTTAGATTTATACTAAATATGTCAGTTACTAATGATCCTTCCCTGTCCTTCAGGATTGGTACCCAAGGCACATAACACAGTTGCAATGAAAGGGATCCTTCCTCTTTATTTAGGGTTTACAGTCCCATGGCATTCCTCAGTTTCACATTCTTCATAGTTTAAATGACCTTCCTACTTAGTTCAGTGTTTTCAGGACTTTACTGTGGAAGGAGTAGGATAGCCCCCTATATAGTAGCTTCAAGATTGTCTGTGGCCAAGGATTCCTGTGAATTAGGGTTAACTTTGACCTTAAGCAGAGCCTAGACCACAGCTGTATCTATGCAGCCTTTTGCTACAAAAAAAGAAAAGCTTTCTACTGTGGAACACTTCAAAGTTCTTAAAGAACTGATTAATCTTGACCTAAGAAATAAATTTTTTACAGTGAGAATGATCAATCACTGAAACAACCTCAGCAGTGATGTGGTGGAGTCCCCATCACTGGAGGTTTTCAAGATGTGATTGGACAGGGTGTTGGATATCTCATCTAGGCTCCCTTCCCCACAAAAGGTTGGACCAGAGGATCTTTCAATGTCCCTTCCAAGCTGGGCTGTTCTATGATTCTATGATTCTACAAATAGCAGGTGTCTGTGAGGTTGCAAAGGGACAGGAGTTAATGGTCTTGCTTTCCAGTTTGGTGTACCTACAGCTGTGCACTAGAAGATGAAATATATAATAGCTATTATATTACACACACTGGCCAAACAGAATATTAAACTGCTCATTCTCACAGAATAGACATCTTAACCATGTCTATATTTAAGAAGAATTGTTTAGTCCCACAGCTAAGCTTTTTTGGTTCAACAGGTTAACAGTTAATACCCCTCTTATTACGCTAATGCCTTTTAACTTTAATTTTTATTTTTTCCTCCATTTGGCCTTTAATATTCTCTCTGGGAAATTCTTGCACACATCCTTGTGTTTTAAGGCCAGTTTTATCCATTGTGCCTCGTATTTACCCAATTAGGCTACAACATATTACATTAGAATACCTGTTTTTCTCACTTTCTACAAAAGCCAGGTATGTATCACATATCGTTCCCCATCAGTGACACATGCCTAACTGAAGCAATTCCTTGAATTGCTCTACATATTCAAAATGGCATAATTACCCAACACAAAGCAGCAGTTTTTGAAAATATCTTCCTGAATTAACAGAAAAGAAAGATTTATTTTATATCAGTTATTCAAGGGAATTTTTCAGGGGAAAATTGTGATTCTTTCTAACAAAAATAATTGTGCCACGCTGACAGAAATTTGCTATGTGTAGGTATTTCAGTGGGTTGCCACAGATTTTCAGGAGGCATAAATGACAGCAGGCAACTGCAATTCCCATCAAGACAGAAGCAACTCCTTTTAGACTCTCTGCAAAGCGCTGATGTGTCCACAGATTCAGCAAAAGAACAACTTGCTTTCTGTACAGCTGAAGCAAGCTGTGTCAACAAGACAGAATTTAAATTATTACATGCTGCTGTTACATCTATAGAAGCAGAAGAAGGGAGTACATGATTATGGCCTAGAGCTTGTGGTTAGGGAGGGAGTAATAGTAGCTCTTCAGCATTGGTTGTTGATAGAAAACATCTGCTTCCTTTCCCATCCCCATGAAACAGGCACTTGGGAAACGTCCCCTGATGGTCTCTCTCTGAACTGGGTCATTCCTCTCCTTGGAATTCTTATGCAACATTTGGATCCTCTGGGAAATCATTAAAGAATCAGAATGGAAAGCAGATAAGAAATCAGGGGAGCCTGCATTTCTACATCACCTCTGAAATGTGGCACACAGCCTCTAACTGTATGAAAAGTGATGCCTTGCCCTGTTACTACAGCGGGGAGCACAAGCAGTCCTTTATTCTTCCCTGGGGCAGGACTGGGGGAAATCCAGATCCCTGCACTGGTTACATCAGAACCCACCAGAGCCCAAGTTGATACTCTTCTTCACATCTTCACATCTTCAATTGCAGCACGTCAAGCTCAGAAGTTAACTAGCCCCACATAATGAGCGGGAGGTGCACGCTACACATGTTCGGTGGGGAAATTTGTTTCCTACTGATTATACATATCCCTTTTTTTCCCGGACACATGCTTTCTTTTCAGGCCTAAAGTTTGTTCATTCTCTTCGAGGTAAACCACACATTGTATCACTATAGAGAAAATGTAAGGAATGTGATGAAAAGGAGTGATGGTTTTGCTTAGCCACCATGTTTTCAAAATTTGTTACCATCACATTTAATCTAACATACCAAAAAAATTTTCCAGGTTGTGAAATAATGATTGAAAGAAAATTAGGATATTAGAGGAGAGGCAATTTTTCATTTTGAATCCAAATTTAGCCAAAAGGCAGGATTTATTTCATGGTCTCAAGAAGCAGCGCTCATGAAGGAAGAAATGTGGGTCTTCTATTTAAAGAATGTTTGACTTCAGAAAGCATGAATACAGGTATGGTTCCCTAGCCTGTGTTTCAATCCTTCAGAGTCTGAAGGGAGATATATTTGTATATATAAATTACACATGAATACACACATATATAGAGAAAGTATATATTCTTACAGAGAGGAACATTACTGAGTCTTACAGTAATAAAGATAACAAGCCTTTCTTTTATGTTCCTTAATGATATACATACAGGAATCTTTTTTTGTATTGTCTGAGTTTATATGTAATTAGTAGATAAGTGAGGTGAGGGAGATAAAAGTTTTATTTCAAGGTACTTTTATTTTATGTGTGTAGAATACATCAGTGTTAAAATGTCTGTATATAATAGAGCTTTTTATTCACATTGTGTGTATGTCAGATTGGTTACTATAATTGTGTTCAAGGCTCAAAGCAACTTGGTTTAAAACCTTTAAGGACCGCAGTAAAATAAAGCAGGAAAGCAAGTCTTAAAGTTTCCCCACATAATGGTGGACAATATGATAAAGCATCTCTTCACAGCTAGAGCATCCAGCCATTATGCTTCATAAATCCAAATCTGTATTACTCACATTTATTTACAATTTTTGGGGAGAAATCTGGCACCCAACCAGAAATACAGTTTAAAAAGCAATAAATGTCAGAGAAAAAAAATCCCTTCTGTCATCAAGTGATAAAAGTAGGAGTTTGCTAAATATGTGGTGATGAATTAAAATATTACAACTAAGACAGAGCCTATACATAATCTTGGAAGAGAAATTCTGGAGATGAAGAAATACTGTAGTACAAGTTAGCTATTCTGCAAATAACAAAATAACACACTACAATGAGCCATCTGCTTGCTCTTAATGTAGACAATTAGAAATCCTTATACTGCATATATTTATTTACTTGAAAAATACATTATTTCTTTCATTTATCTTTAAGTGTTTAGTAATATTAATTAAAAATGTTTAAGGAAGTTACAAAAGGGGAATGGATTTGAAGTAGCAGATTCTGACTTATTCTGTTCCTTGGTCTGTGACAACTTAAAGACACTTCTTTGGATTCCCTGATACACAGAATGTGATATCAAAGCCAAGAAATTATTCCCCTAAATACAGACTCATCTCTCTTGATTCAGTGGGACTATTGTTCGCTACTGTTGTTCACTGAAGTCTAAATCCACAATAGTGTTCTGGGAGCCCAAAATCCTAGGAAAACTGATGGAGCTCAAAGCTGGGATTCTGAAAATTCCTAATGCCAATTCCTGAAGTATTGCTAGTCCAAAAGTGACTATGAGCAAAACTGCACAGGCTGTTTGCATCCCAGCATAGTGAGGTCTGACTATGTGTAGCAGTGAATGCTGCAACTGCCTTCCAAGCTCATTCTCTCTTTCAAATTGGCTGCAACATACTGTCCTCTTCTCTTAAGGTATTCTGCATACCCATAAACTTCGGCTTCATCAATCATCCAAATTTTAAAGCACTGATCAGTGAAGGCCTTCCAGGATCCATACATATGGAATTTCTCTGCCTGTATTGCTTGCAGGGACCAGTTCAGTAAAACAATCCATACCTTCAGGATCAGATGCCATAAAAACTCTAGTGTCTTTATCCACACACTTTTGCCCAACACCCTAGCAACAGAGCATTTATTCCTACCTAGGACATTTGGATTAAGTTTTTTCCATCCACCTATTTGAATATCTTTCTACCATTTGATTATGTCTTCTACTCTTCCAGTCTAGAAAATAGAGGAAATGGAGTAGAAAAAAAAATAGGAACTGATGAGTCTTCCAGTAGGACTGAAAAAAATCAATTTGGCTCCTGTTCCTCATTGCCACAGATCCTACTTAAGGTTGTGGGACTCTGTGGCACAAAAGTGTCAGCGTGCTATTACTACAGTTATTCCAGCCAGGGCACACTAAACTATCCTTGCCATGGACCTGCTGGGACTAATGTCTTTCCTGCTGGGGTTGCAAGAGGAGGTGAGAATCCAAGCATTCAAGCAATCATTGCTTCTCTTCAGTTATGTTCTTGGTAACCTACATATTACCACCCCACTCAAGTACTTAGCTCTGTCTATTTTGAGTTTGGGAGTAATATTCTTTACCATGATTACCTTGACTGCATCCATAGCAACAGATGGTGTCTGATCCTTGACCAGGTGAAGCTGAGGCAACACAGAGCTTCCCTGGATTGCTACAAGCATAGTGTATTAACCTACCATTTAGCCTACATAAAGCCCAGACCCCGTGCCTTGTCTTTGAAAGCTAAGGGATAAAAAAACAGAAAAATGTGGATAATATACACTCAGCAGCTAGTCACAGGACCTCCTCCTGAACCTGCTGGGCAACCTCAAGCAACATGGCTGTCAGATTTTACAAGCCCTGTTTTCTGACATGGACTGGTTCAGGAGATTGCACATGAGGAACTTCCTGTGCTGAAATTGTTTTAGTGTGCAAGAAATAATTGAATCTTCACAGGACACGATAAGAGATTATTAGAAAAGTGTAGTGTATTGGTGAAGACTGACATTCCAATGTGTACTAAAACAGAGTAGCAAACATCTGAAGGAATGCTTTACGGCCCAACACATTAGGCATATATTTGATGATAGTAAAATATGTCTTCCTGTATTTCCTGCATTCAGAATGAATGCTTTTATTATTAGACTGACAGGGAAAACCGTCTCTTCCCTCTGTGATTTATAAGGAAGGGCTGGATTTAGACCCCTATTTCCAGTAGATGGGTCACAAAGCAGAGTCCCCATCCTGCAACGAAACTCCAAAACCCCAGAGAAGGAGCCAGTACAGAACATAACTTTCTCTGCTGCACTCCCCATTTGCAAACTTCTTAGGATGTCTGATGTGAGTGACATCCTTTGATGCCTGATTTGCCACGTGCATGTTTCAGGGCTGAACAGGCAGCCTAGGAACAGAAGTCAGAACTGTGAATTCCTATATATTAACAAAACTACTCAACACTGAGGCCATATTGCTGAACATTTCAATGCCTAAGCTTTTGTGTGGCTTCAGCCCTGTGCCACATACAAGGCAAATGATGGAATTATGCAGGACACAAAAATAATTAGATTGCTAGCCTTTTATAAGATGGCACGAGCATGAATACTTACAGCTGCATGCCTAATACTATTGCATCCTACAAATAAAAGGACTTACTATCCTACGTACCTACAAAATAATGAATATTTTCCAATTATTTTCTATGTAAGGAGTTTCTGTTGCTGTCACAAGGATATTATTGGTAGTCAACAGGAAAAAAAATCTGTGCAGTAATGAATGGAGAGCTGGCGTTCATAAGCTATCACACTCCATTAAGATGAAGGCTACATTGAAAAAAATATACCCCCCGCAAGATAACACAAATGCCCATAGCCAATGGGATCAGAAATTTGACAGCTTTTACAGTACCATTTCTGATACCATAGACAATGCTGCTTTGACAGGCATTGTCAAAGCCCTGTCCCACGGTAAGGACAATAGGACAAGGAACTGGTACTTTGAATGCTCAGACATGAAAAAGCCATTTCATTTCCCTGGAGGTATTGCAGAAAGTCATTAAAGAACATTGGTTACTTTAGCACAATGGAGCCCTGACGGATAATTCAAAAAGCAGACATGGGTTTGGAAAAATATCCTAGATTCCATAATTTCTTCAAGGTACCAGTCAGAGGGTTACTTGAAAAGTTAAAATGAAAAATGATGGCTTTTACCTTATGAAGGGATTTAACACCTCTAGTGTTGATGGGAATAGGGTTAGGTGGACAGAGGAAATTATAAAAGTCAAGCCTAAAATATATATGTAAATCTTCAAAATAAAAGATTATATAAAAATATGGGTGTAACAATATTATTGTTATAGAGTTGTTTCCATCATCTAAATGCCAAAAGAATATAGCCTTCTTTAAATAAGGAAGTAACATTCAAACAGTAGGAAAAAAAATCTTTGGATTTATGACTGTTGATGTTTATTCTCTTTTTCTTTTAACAGATCGTTAATTTACAACACAACACATTTCTGAGTCTGCCTTGGTCTACACAGATATGAAGCCCATAGGAATATATAAAAAGAGCTCTTTCAAACTGGGGCAGACAATTGTCTTTTCTTTCTTTGTTTCCTTAAATCCACCAAAAAACTATGGCAGATGCCACTATTCCCCCTCTTTTCCAGCAGCATAATAGAAAGTCCAATCACAAGTGAATGTGAGGGAAATGGATAGTGACACCAAGTTCAATGAGTTGCTACACCTTCGAATGAAAGCATCACACAGTTGGATGTTAAAGCACACTAAATATTAAATTAGCACCACTGAAAGACACTTATGCATTGCTAGGGATATCTTTCAACAGAAAAACCCTTTTCTGATGCTTCCTTATTCACCGGTATAGCAAAAGTTTCTTCCATTAGGAAAAAGTTCAATCATTCTATCAAACTTTACTACGCAATATTCAGATATAAGAAGTTTTGGTGGGGTTATCAAGAATCTTCAAGTTATATTCCAAATTAAAAAAAAAAAAACACACCTGTCCTTAAAAGTACATAAATACATATATACATATAGATATTTGTGTATACTGAAGGTTTTCCAGTCATAGAAGTGTAGCTGAGATAATTATTATTTTAACTCCATTTACTTGGTATCAGTTATGTATACTTTCAATGCTGTTTTCACAAAGGAAGATTTGGGTTTGTTTGCTTCTTTAAATTGAAAAATCCATTTCTATTTTCCTCCTGGGAAAGATGACTGGAGAGCATTAATCTTTGAGCAGAGACAAATTATAGAAGTAATAAAAACAAACAAAATATTAACTAGTATAGAGTATGCATCAAGCATTTCTCTTCACCTTTTCTCCTTAGACATAGAGAAGGGGCAACTAGTGAAAATTAAATTGAAATGAAATAGTGAAATTATTGGTATGATTAGAAGAGATGACTAGACCTTTTCCTATACAGCTTCTTATTGCAGGTTTTCTTGTCCTATTCTCTGAAACAATTGGTTTTAGACACTTTTCCATACAGGTCATCAGGCTCCGGAAACCAATTTCTTGGAAACAACTTCTGCTTTTCTGTTGGTCTGCTCTAAACCAGTTAATGCAAGATTTGTTTCTATGAAATTACACATGCTAACTTTTCTCCTAAATATACCTCACTATTTTCTCTGCTCCCTGGAGTAGACCTACATTCTTTCAGGCAACTCCTATGGCACAGTTAAAGTAATACATTAAGATCAGTTAAAGCGTTTGGGTAAAGCCACAGTTAGCTATTATCAGAGTCTCAATACATTTTGTCAGCTCTTTGGCAGGACTTGAAAAAATATTAAGTTACTATGAGAAAGCTTTTGCTTTATGTGGTCTGAAGATCGATGGCAAATAAAAAAAGACATAGAATATGCCTGTGCTGGAGTTGCAATTTAATGTATTGCCAACATCTGCTTTCTTTGTATGACTAGGCACACTCACATTATTGTTTATTCTTTATTACCAAAATTCTCAGTCCTTTATATGAACTATGTGTTACTGTCACATTTAATAAAGAAATCCTGCATAAAATAGCTCTCACACCTGTGAGTTTAATGCTCCCAGCTTCAACGCCTTTTTATAAAGGGCTGTGAACTCACTTCTTTCACCTTTCAGGTGAAGGTTTGAATCACTATACTATAGGCTTCTGGGAGAGCAGATGCTCTCATGCCCTCCTATTGTGATTATTCCACTTTAACGTTAAATGTAATGTTATCATTCCATATTCAGCAGACCAGAAAGAGAAGGTGAACAAACAAAAACATGACCATACAGGTTAGCTGTTACGGTTCTTACCTAGAAAAAACCCAACTTTCCATTAGTCTCCCTGCTGCAATGCATACTGAAATTTAAAAAGCTTCAACTTTTACTGGCATTCCAAGAAGAACCTACACTGCTTAGGCCAACATTTACAATAAGGCATGGGAAGTATGCTTACAGGCCTTCCTCTCTGGTCCACACCATGTGGTACTGTTTCAACAGGAAGGATGAAGGCTGAAGAGTATCGTAAAGACCAGGGGTTAAAGCATTAAATGGAGGAATTAATTAAAAATGTCCACAAGACCACCAAGAAGAAGGGAGAGATTTAAACTTCTAAACCTCTTAATAGTGTTAGTGTATGCCAATGGCTAACCCACAGAGGACGTGATGGTAAGAATAGGAGGATATTTTTTCTTGCTTTCCACAAAGGTAATCTAGAAGTGTCTTCTAAGGATGTCTCAGCAGGTGAGAAAAGTGACAACTGCTCAGTGTCTCAATTTCAGCAGGCTTTAAATTAAGCTAAGCACAGTCTCATAGTATTGAGATACATGTCTCAGGGACTTTATTAGTAGAAACCCAAGACACTTAGTGACCTTTTGAGGTTAAGGATGCAGCTAAAGTGGGGTCACCTGACTATCTAAACTGTACGTTAGGGATAGCTTCTGGTAGGTCTGAGCACTGAAGATGAGCAAGGGCATGCTGACAAAGACATACAATGCCATGCCTTTATCACCATGCTTCAGGGTGGGCCAGCACGATGCTCTGGACCCCCAAGGTGCAGCATTGCCCCAGGCTCCCAGCCTCACCGGCCAGAGGGTGTGTTAACGCCAGCTGTGTTGCAATGGCACAGTTACACAGCCCCAGCTTGGAGTCAGTTCAAGCTCCATCGCAGCAGACATCAAAAGGCCTGGAGAGGTTTTATGGATCTAACCCAAGTGAAAGAACATAGATATTGGTCATGATATTTCATTCTGAAACTGCAGGTGGGATAAAAAAAAAGCAGCTCTGGTCACCTCTGCCATCTGAAAAGCTTAAAAGCAGTTGAAAATCTTAATAGAAACCTTAATTATGAATTCTAATCACAAGAAACAATTACATAAAATGCAAAACAGAAAAAGATCTTTGTGCTCTCTTCCAGTTGGTCTTTTTGCTTCTCCACAAAGCACCTTGTATTATGCTAGTCAACTTGTGACTAAACTCTCCAGCATCAACCAAATGCAGGCTGTTTCTTTGATTTGAATCAGTCGATGTGGAGATGCTTAAGTCAACCATCAGCCTTTCAAAGGCTTCTTCACTAACCTCCTTAGCCTGTCTACAGCCTTGTGTACAAAACAAGTGATTGGCACCGCAACAAATCCTAAAGTAATGGAGAAGTAGCACCATACATTTAATATACATCTAGACAATAGCAATCGTGTTAGTTTCTGAATTACAGCATAACAAACAGGGGCATATACAGGTTAATTAGTAATAAAGTTGAACTATTAAAGTGGCTCTCAATTAATTCATAGGTTTTCAAAGTATTTTAGGCTACATGGATTCTAGCCAAGGCTCCAAGCATGTGAAACAGTGATTCATGGCTAATAAGGGCAAATGCCCTAGGGATATGAATATTTGTTACCCCAACATGCTGACCTTTTCCCAAAGAGGCAGAAATTTAATTATCTCCTTTGAAAAGCACAATTATAGAAAAAGTAAAAAACCAGATTTATATTCAGTTTCTGCATTTTTCACAGATTAAAAAAGTAAGGAGAAAAAGAAACTGAAGGAACATTTCCCAGTAATCAGAACCAAAACTAGTATATCTGTGCACATGTATTTTGCAGGGTTGGAGAAGATTTTTTTCTTCTGTTACTCATTTAAATTTTGCCACCTCTTTCAATTTTGTGTCATTTCAGCTCATAGGGCATATAGCAGAAAACTTTCTTTACAGCAAAGTCCAAACTCAGAAAGCTGTCTGGTCTCTCTCTCTCCTGTGTCTCAGCTCTGGTTGGCATTATTCTCTTCACTGGCAAGGTAAGTAACTGGACAGAGGGGTCAGTGGCATGGCCCAAGTGACAGACACAAGCATGTAGCCAGTCCCAGGTTCATGACCAGCACTTACCACCACATTGCCACGCTGGTAAGTCTTGCAGGGGTTGTTGCTTTAACGCTGAGTGCAAATGACAAATAATAAGTGGTTGTGGTTAGGGATGAAAAATTAAATTTTGTGAAACTTTATTCAAAGCCATGATTTTCATCTGCTTGTCTATATGTGGAATTATCTGCATTTTTTTTTCTTCTACTAAGACTCCTCCAACGGCTAAAATCATAACACTGTGTAAATGTGCTGATTAAGTCAGTAATTGTCCATGGTTAAGGCATCTGCATTAAAAAATAACAAAAAAAGCCACCTTAATTATAAATGGAAAACAAGCTGAATGCAGATTACCTGACACACTTTCATGAAGTACACTTCTTTAGGAGTGATCTGAGCTCTGATCTGCTATACTCACACAGGATCTCTTGGGAATGCATCTCCTGTAAGATCATATCTTAATTTGCTCAGGTAGTATTTTTAGCAATTTGATGTCTTCCTCTCCCCTTTCCACCAATGAAATAAATCATACTGTGGTCATTAAGTAAATCCATTCATCCAGTTCCATTTGCTATAATTCTGCCTGCTACTGTGTAGCCTAGGGCTATTGATCAAGCATAACATTCCCATCCAAGAGTGTGTATGTGAGCATGTGTTTAATTAGAAACTTAATTTATTGCAATGACAGCATGGAAACTTTTAAACACAGGAATTCTTAGCCCTATTTCCAGCTCTTAAAAACATAAAAACATTGATTGCAGACAGCTTATTTAATTTATACAAAAAATACTTCAATAAATAAAATTAATTATGAAAAATTTTCATTCACCTGTTTCTCAGACATTTCCTCTAAGAGCTTATAAACCTCACAAAGGTAGAAACAAAAGTTACTTAAACCAATGTATACTCTGTAATTTTACAGAACCACAGACTCACTGGGACTGGAGAACACCTCCAACCCCCTGCTTAGATCAGGGCCACCTATGGGTGATTTGCTCAGTACTGTGTCCAGTTGGCTTAATATCTCTAAGGATAGAGACTCCACAGCTTCTGTGGGCAACCTGTGTCAGAGCTCAGCCACCCTCACAATAATAATGTGTTTTCTTATGGTTAAATGGGATTTCCCATATTTCAGTTTGTGCCCGTTCTCTCTTGACCTGTCACTGGGCACCACTGAGAAGAGCCTGGGTCCCTCTTTACTCCCCCCATCAGGTATTTGTATACATTCACATGTGTCAAAAGCCTTGCTGAAGATAAACGACATCCACTGCTCCCCCTTGTCTGTTGAGCCCATCATTTCATCATAAAAGGCTCTCAGGTCAGCCAGGCATGATTTCCCCTTCATAAACCTATGCTGACAATTCCCAGTCACCTTCCTGTACTTCATGTTTAGAAATGGTTTCCCAGAAGCGGAGGTGAGGCTGAGGGGCCTGTAGTTCCCTTGATCCTCCTTCTTGAATATAGAGGTGACATTTGCTTTCTTCCAGTCCTCAGAAACCTCCTTCAATCACCACAACCTTTCACAAATAATGGACAGAGGCCTCGCAGTGACATGGGCTAGATCCCTCAGCACCTCTTGGCTCCATCCTGTTAGGTCCCAGGGCTCGTGTATGTCCAGGTTGTTGAGGGACCAGGTTCCTTCACCAGGTCCTCCTCCACTGAGGGTAAGTCTACCTTCCTGCAGAATTCCCCTCAGGTCTCAGAGGCCTGGGATTCCTGATGACAAATCTTATCAGTAAAGACAAGGTAAAAAGGCAGCACTGAGCACCTCGGCCTTTTCCATGTCTCCTGTCAGTGCATCCCTTGCTGCATTTCAGCAGCAGGTCAACATTTTCCCTGGTCTTTCCTTTTCTGCTGAAATATCTGTAGACACCCTTTTCATTGCCCTTGGCACCCCTTGTCGGGTCCAACTCTCAGTGGGATTTGGCTTTCCTAACTGCCCTGGTTTCGGCTGGGATAGAGTTAATTTTCTTCCTAGTAGCTGGTATAGGGCTGTATTTTGGATTGAGTATGAGAATGATGTTTGGTAACACACTGGTGCTTTAGTTGTTGCTAAGTGGTGCTTACACCAGTCAAGGACTTTTTGGCTTCTTATGCCCTGCCAGCAAGAAGCTGGGAGGGGCCGCAGCCAGGACAGCTGACCCAAACTGGCCAAAGGGGTATTCCATACCATATGATGTCATGCTCAATATATAAACTGTGGGGAGTTGGCTGGGAACACCCTAGCTTGGGAACTGGCTGGGCATCCGTCAGCAGGTGGTGAGCGATGGTATTGTGCATCACGTATTTTGTATTTTCTTTTATTATTACTATTACTATTACTATTATTAT